>NW_026861551.1:0-16047 GCF_026571515.1 Ruditapes philippinarum
AAAAATATAACCAGCCTGAAGTAAAGTCAGTTGTCTGTGTTCGATAGGGTATAATTCTAAGGGTTTTTCACGAAAGTTGTACATTACCATTTCTGTTCATTTTATCTTGTTTTAACCACCTACTGAAAAGTGGATGATAATTGACACCACACAAGAATTGGTATAAGAAATAAAATGTACGCAAAATCATTTAAGTTAATATTATGCGGAGAAAAAAAAACCAACTAAATTCATTCAATGAATAACAACAGAATTCTGCTACAGATAGGGCATATACTATGGAAGCACTGGAGGGCCCTTTTAACTTCTGACTTAATGACTTTTGACTTGGGAGTTATGACTTTTGACTTGGGAGTTTTGACTTTTAATTCAAGACTTATTACTTCTTAGTTGTGAAATTAATTAATTAAACCACACTTTAAGAGAGCACGTGAGTAATGAGCGAAGATGGCTGTGTTGTGCCAAAATATGAAATTCGTGTTTTTACGTGTTGTTTTCTGTGCACTCTGTTGAAGATAACAGCTGGTGTGGTGCCAGCTTACCTGCTTTTGTCGTCTCCGAATGTTGATAAAGCACCACTCATTGAAGAATATTTCAAACAAGGTTTCAAATACAGTGAAATTCTTGGATTTTTGCTACTTAAGCATGGTATTTTGTTGTCACTGCGTCAGCTGAAAAGAATCTTGAAGAAGTTGAACCTGAAACGTCGAGGTGTACATTTGCAATCGCAGTTGAAAAACGTTGTTCGTGTAATTGGCACGGAAATGCATTATAGTGGACAGTCTGTCGGTTATCGGACGATATGGCGCCGGCTGAAAGTGAATCATAATATGGATGTAAGCCATAAAGATGTTATGGACATAATGAAGGCAATAGATCCAAATGGTGTTTCCTAAGTAGCAGACGACAGACTTTTCTTATCAGCTGAGTTTCGAGTTACCGGCTTTCCGGAATGAGAAAAGCACATCGACTTAAAAGACGTTTCTATTGTGCAAAAGGGCCAAACAATATTTGGCATTTAGATGGTTATGATAAGTTTAAACCATTCGGATTTTGTATACACGGAGCGGTAGATGGTTTTAGCAGGAAAGTTATCTGGTTAGAAGTTTCTGACACTAACAACGATCCAAAACTGATTGCGATATATTATTTGGATGCATTGAAGCGCATTAAAAAAACACCTCGCATACTTCGTTGCGATGCTGGAACAGAAAACAGTGTTGTTTGTCTTCTACAGCAGTTCTTTCGGAATGAAGCAACGGACCACTTTGCTGGTAGTCGCAGCGTTATTGTTGGAAGAAGCACTTCTAACCAGCGCATTGAAAGATGGTGGGGTACGCTACGTCAACAAGGAATACAGTGGTGGATTAACTTTTTTAAAGATTTGCGCGATTCTGGTCGTTTCAATGAACTCGACCAGATACATTGTGAAAATTTGAAATTTTGTTTTATGAACCTAACACAAACACACCTGGATAGAATTGCTCAACAGTGGAATGTACATGAAATTAGACCTCAGCACAATTCCGACGCACATTACGGAAAACCTGACATAATGTATTTTTTACCTGAAACGTTTGGCGCGTTTGATTATGGTACGGTGGTTGACAAACGTGATGTGACCTGTTGTAAAGACATGTATTCAGTTCCAAAGAGAAAGTTTGACAAATTCAGCGAATTGGCTTATCTGTTATGCATTTCAATATGGAGAAACCAATTTTAATTTGACTTATGAAATTGTAAATGACAATACTTTAAACTATGAGTATGACTCCAATAAGAATAGTAACTCTTGGTACACGCATAAAGGGTTGAACATACTACATCTTAACATTCACTATTTGTACCCAAAATTAGACGAACTTAAAATTATAATTTCAGAACAAAAGATTGATATACTCTGTTTATGTGAAACTTTTATAAATGTAAATTTTCTAGACAATGAACTACAGTTGGACAATTTTACACTTTTTCGCAAGGACAGGCCTTCCAATGGAGGCGGTTTAATTATTTATGTTAGAGACTGTTTATCTTTTGTACATAGATCTGATTTAGAAAGTATTTCTATTGAATCCATTTGGCTAGAACTTAAACAGCCTAAATGTAAATCATTATTATTGTGTTATGCATACAGACCACCATCTTCTAAAGTTGAGTGGCTTAATAATTTTGCTATATCCCTAGAAAAATCATATTTAGAGGAAAAAGAATGTATTGTTATTGGAGATTTTAACTATGATATTTTGAAGCATGATAATTGTTCTAAATCTTGGTTAGATCTAATGCAGTCTGTAAATTTTTCTCAGCTTGTTGAATCTCCTACCAGAGTAACTTCAAGCTCTGCTACATTGATAGATCATGCATTTTCAAACATGCCTCAAAATATAGTCGACGTTTTTGTACCTTCCTTATCCATTAGTGACCATTTTCCAATTTGTTTTACACGCAAACTTTCAAATATCAGTGTTAAAGGTCCCATGCATAAGACAATAACCTTCCGGTCTCTTAAACACTTTGATGAAAATCGATTTTTAACCGAATTGTCAGAGCAACCCTGGTCAGAAGTAGCATCTGTAGAAAATCAAGATAACTCTATAGATTTGTTCACTGATAAATTTTTGTCTGTCCTTGAAAAACATGCACCAACCAGAAAAAAAAACGAGTAAAGAAGGTCACCCAACCAAACTGGATTAATAAAAACATCCTCAATGCTATTAAACCAAAACACCAGTTTCATAGGGTTAATGACACATATAATTACAACATATGGAAACAACACGTTAAGTCTCTCATATATATGATTCTAAGCGACAATATTATAATGATACCATCAATAAAAACAAACACAACCCAAAGAAATTATGGACTGGTCTAAATGAATTATCTGGTTACAAATCCAAGGTTCAAACACATTTTATTGATGATGATGATGGCAACCCGGTTTTCTGACCCTTTAATCACTGCAAATTTATTCAACAGACAATTTGTGAATCTCCACCAATCCCATCATACCATTAATCAGACTGCTTATGAAAATCCTGAGCTTGTTGAACTAAATGCATCTAAACTTCAGCATATACCCCCTTTCAAAATACCTAAAATAGAGCTCTCTTATGTGTTGAACCAATTAAAATCGATTGAAATTACAAAGTCATGTGGGTCAGATGGTCTCAGTGCAAGGTTTCTAAAATTATCGGCTCATATTATTGCTCCCATACTTACCACTATAATTAATAACAATATTCTTAACAATACATTTCCTAAATCATTCAAAAATGCAAAAGTCATTCCTATACATAAAAAAGGGTTCTAAAAGTGATAAAAGAAATTATAGGCCAATTTCCATACTTCCCTTGATATCACTTATTCTTGAACGTCATGTCAGTTCACATTTAAAGAAATACCTTGAGAAAAATCAACTTCTATACCAACGTCAGTCTGGATTCAGGTCAAATCATTCATGTCAAACAGCATTGATTAGAATTATTGATGATTGGATTACAGCTATTGACAAAAATGAAATAGTTGGTTCAATTTTCCTTGATCTCTCTAAAGCTTTTGACTATGTGGATCACTCTATTATTATTGAAAAGCTTAGAATGTATAACCTAGACCCTTCATCAGTTGCTTGGTTTTCCTCCTATTTAGATTGCAGAACCCAACAAACTTACATATCCGGTTTATATTCAAGTTCAGTTACTACTGGAGTTCCTCAGGGCTCAGTGCTAGGTCCTATACTGTTTTTAATATATATCAATGACCTGCCTTTGTCTATGGAAAAAACAGAAACTGATATTTTTGCTGATGACACCACCCTTTCAACCTCTGATGTATCCCTAAACAGAGTAGTTGAATCTCTTACTCATGATCTTTTAAATGCCAACAAATGGTGTGATTTGAATCGCATGTCTATCAATGTTAACAAAACTAAGGTCATGTATATTTCCTCAAAACACAAGCAAAATTATATTCATGAAAGTAACCCTTGTATTTTATATAAAACAGAGCAAATTTTTTATAGCTCTGAAGAAAAATTATTGGGTATTACAATTAATAACACCTTGTCTTGGCAAAGCCATATTGATAATGTTCTTAAAAAGTGTAACTCATTTTTACATTTATTATCACGTATAAAATTATTTATATCTATACCTGTACGTAAAATGTTTTACAATGCATATATTTTACCACATCTTGATTATTGTTGCATAATTTATGGTAACTGTACGTCTTTTCTAGAAGAATAAACTCATTAAGTTCAAAAGAGAGCTGCAAGACTAATTCTAGACAAAGATTATGACACTCCATCTGCTGAACTTTTTTCTGAACTCCGCTGGATGACCTTTTCACAGAGGGTTGTTTTTCAAAAGCTATTATGATGTTTAAAATAATAAATAATCAGGCGCCTTCCTATTTATTGAATAATTTCATTTTATCGTCAGATGTTCATACTCGCATTTTGCGTTCATCATCTGATTTTCAACTTATACCCTAGACCAAATACTGAACAATTTCGTAAGTCTTTTTGTTTATTCTGGATCTTGTAGATTTGGAACGGCCTTCCTGGTTATATTAAGTCTGCTACATCTGTTAACCATTTTAAAACCTTATACTTGAGGTTTTATCACGCATTGATGTATACAAATTGATAATCTCCTGTATGTTTTTACATTTATGTATTTTAATAGTTTGAAAATGTTAAATTTATATTGTTCCTTGTTGAGGGCCTCATGGAAGATTGATATGTTTGTTCAAATGAGTTCTCTCGTTAAATAAAGTCTTTATTATTATTATTATTATTATTATTGTTAAAGCCCGACCTCCAAATGCCAGTAGATGCCGATTCAGCATTGAATTTGTTCCTGGAGTTGAATGATTTAGTGGCAAACTCGTATGAAGACTGAAGTCTTTTTAAGCCATAAAGTTGTTTTGTGAGAGAACAAATGATCAACACGATCCATCATTATCATCATCATCTACATCATCATGATTATCATTATAAGTATGTTGACTGCACTGATGATTGTCATGATATGCTGCTCCTCATGATGAAGGTCGACTTTATAATTTAAATAATTATGTTGTTGATGATAAGCAGAAGTTGATTTCGATGATAATGATTATAATCATGACGATGATGATAACTTTATTAAGGATGATGATCGTGATGATGTTGTAAACTATGGTATAATATATTATATAGTTCATAACGTAAGTGGCATATGTTTATTCTTATGTTTGACAGTCAATTATAACAAACGAATATGTCACGAAAGTCAAATGTTATTTCTACGTTCCAATACATCATGGCTCACAAAGGTCTGTTTGTAACCGTTAACGTTTCAGTCAAGAAAAACTACGGACCTGTGACAAGTGTAGACCGAATTAGTCTGTGCAGGTGTGCAGACTTACTAGGGCCTATATACTTAATATTACTTTCAGTTAATTAGAATCTGGCTATTAAAATAAATTCACTGCCTGACGTTCATCTTTGTAGACCAAACGCCCGAGTACGAAACTTGCACAGAATATCTAGCCAGTACTACCGTATTCTTCCTAGTAATCGCCCAGGGCGCTTAGAAAATTGTGAAAGGTGGGCGCTTTTTAGGAGTCAGGTCCGTTTACTGACAAATCACTACAATGGGTTTGAAATGTGAATATTCACACTCTTTCCTTGTACAGTGAAATTTTCTAGGCCCGAGGACATGCATAAAAAATTAAAATGTCGATTGTGGTCAGTTGATTTTTTTTTCTTTTAAGACAATTTATCCTGGGCGCTTAACCACTTACAAATGGAAAAGAAGGGATGGGCGCTTATAGAAGCATTTGCTCTTATTAGGGCGAATAGGTAGTTATCCGTGGTAAGGTCAGCTTCAAGAATTTCCAGGATGACGCATTTGTAAAGCTAAGGACGTTTTAAACGATATAGCAATGACACTTCGTGCACAATGGTCTGACTTGTGACTTCGTATTTCTGACTAGAGACTTCCTATTTGTGACTTGTGACTTCTTACTTGTGACTTCCTACTTTTGACTTCCTACTTGTGAGTAGTGACTTCAAACACTTGTGGTCTTGACTTTTTACGTATCGACCTCTATTACAAATGCATGGAATTAATATATGGTTTGGGGATTGGCAAAGGAACAGATATTCAACCGCCATGAAGCTGTACGTGTATCATAAAATGCAACCAAAAATATAATTCGAGGCTTGGTGCAAAACATGTTTCCCCTTTTTTAATTTTAAGCCCAAACGTTTGCAAAACCCCTAAAAAGAAAAAAAATTGACTTTTTTAGCCTATTAAAAAGCCCCCTTTAGGCAAGGAGCAAAAACAATTTTTTTTTTTCCACCAGTTATTTATCTAAAAATTTTTAGATGACTAGCAAGCTTGGAAAACAAAAACCAGCATGGGAAGGGACCATTTCTTTTTTTTAAATTTTTTCCTTAATGAAACAATATTTTCTCAGAAAAGTTCTATTAAGCTACGGAATAAAAAAATAAATAAGGGATGGGCACACTCGATTTTTTTTTTTGGGAGAAAAAATAAAAACCCATTTTAGTCGAAAAGGGAGAAAATTTTAACAAAATGTTTAAAAGATTATCTACCCATTGGGGTTGGGAGGGGGTTTAACAATCTCAAATTTCAAAGAAAATCAAAATTTTTCCCATGGCATTTTGTAAAATGCTTTTTCCTAAAACCTCCCTTACTTAAAGCATGAACTATAAAAAGTTTTCAATACTAATAAACTGGAAAAAAATGTTGAATGGCCCAGCTTTGAAACACTGCCGTTTAAATTTTCGTCCCAGGGCAACGGGGACATCTAAAAATCCAAAAATCACTATTTCCTCATTTTTTCCAAAAATTTTTTCAAATGCTGCAATTTAAGGGATTGAGTAGAGAAAAGGGGCTTTCAGCTTTGGTTACACGTTCTTAGTCACCGGGTTTTTTAACCTCTCCAATCAAAATTTTTTTGGCATGGGGGGGCTCCCCCCCCTTAACCCCCAAAAAGGGGGCAACCCCTTTTGCAACCCCCCTTGTATCTTTGGGGGGGGGCGCTTAAATGCTCACTTTTTAAGCAACTTTTCCAAAAAAAACATGTTTTGGGGCCCAAAAGAACTTTTTTTTTTCCATATTTCAGGCCTAAAAAAAGGGGGGTCGAAAGTGCGTTGTTTCGCGTATATATGAGGTAAAGGGTTAAGGGACTTGGAACATAATCGATGTGGTATGAAAAATTGGACAGAACATTAAACTAACGCCGACGCCCGGATGAGGTGAAAGCTCTCCTTATTCTTCGAATAGTCGAGCTATAAATGTAAATTACAGGATGTAAAATCAAGGACGATTAACACAATTGTGTTCTAAAAGCACAACATGACAATTTCTTTTTAAAAATGTTAGTATTTATTATAATATTGATTTAAAAAAGAACTTTTATTTAACAATAAACAATTGAAGTAGAAAAAAATCAGTATTTATTATAATATTGATTTAAAAAAGAACTTTTTTGTTCCATTTCTTGGAGCAGCGAACTAGTAGTTGGGGGCTGTTTTTCCTTCTTTGCCTTTCTATTTTTAATGTTGTCTATGACTTCCTTTATACGTTGTTTCCTATGTATGTCCTGTAAATTACAAAAAAGATAAAATTTCGAAAAGTGCTTCATTTTGTGCTTCATTTTATCAACATTGCTTACCTGGTGTTTTAATAATATTATTTAATCACTGTTGCACAAGAGATAGTATTTTGTGATTTTGTGTACTTTATTCAAACATTCTCAATTAATTGAAGTTTCAGAATTACAATTTTCTAATACTAACCATTAACGACACAAAGTATACTGTCATGAGATAATCAGATTACACATGGTTTAGTTGTTTTAATAAAACATAGCAAATATATTCCGTTACTAATCTTTATTACAAATGGCATATTGTTATTAAGGGGAGGTAATTATGGGAGAACAGGATACATATCGGTAAATAAAACAAAATCAAGTCGATGACCAAAAAGAATTGAAGATGGGAAGGTAGCGGGCACTACAAACCAACATATTTTTTTATTTGGCCTAAGCACAATTAAAAACTGAATCACTTTAGTTTAGAAGGACTAACTTTATCAAAGTTAATTCTTCTTTCAATTAAGCTTAAATTCAATGAATCTATGAAGCGAAAAGCACAGTATTACGGAATACCGTTAGGGCCATCGTGGTTGTACGTTATATTCCAGAGGGCGACAACGCGATGGTGATAGTACGATGACGACAACGCGATAACACGAGGACGACAATGCTATAGACTATCACATTATTGTCATCGTACTATCACATTGTCGCCATCGCATTATCGCACTGTCGCATTGTCATACTGTCGTCATCGCATTGTCGTCATTGCATTGTCGCGTTGTCATCATCGCACTATCGTACTATCGTCACTGTACTCTCGTACTATCGCCATCGCGTTGTCGCACTATCACATTGTCGCCCTCTGGATTATAACGTTTAAAACCACGATGGCCCTAACGGTATTCTGTACAGTATTACTGATAGCAAAGTTTTTTTATTATTTTGATTTCTGGGTCTAGTTCTGGCTTTCAAATATAATATGCCGTTTTTTTTCATCTGAGGAGGCATTTTGTTCCCATAATGTACAGCAAACTATAAATATGGGAACGTCGAATGTGTTTGACCAACCCGAATCCAGTGATAAATCTAATTCTCATATACATGGAGAGGACCAGATAAATAACCTTGATGAATAAAATTGGTGTGTAATTGTATTTTATGCATAATCAGCCATTTAAAGAAGAGTCTTTCTTTGTTTTTTTAGTTTTGTGAATGGTATTAATACACTAAACGAAATCGATCATTCCGACAACCTTTTCTATGTACATGTATATATAGTGGTCAGAATAATTATGTATATATATACTTGTATAGAACATTACAACGATTCTTGTATAAACACTTATCATAGTATCATCATTTTATATCAGTAAATGCATTTTGTAATAATTCAATCTTAACAAGAAGTCAATAACTGATTTGGCATATATTTTGAAAACTCGAACTTATCTGCAAGTTTAAATCTTATAGTACTTATAAGTTTCATTAAGTATAGATCGTTTGATTGATGGAAGTTAGACTCGAGGCTTGAAAGGAGTCACTTTTCTCACACTGAGGGAGAGTGTAAATTTCTTATGGTAAACGCATCTAGATCTCAGTGAACAAGAATACACAGACCGTCCAAATTGTATTGCCCGATTAGTGATGGATATGTATAACATCGCTAAATTACATTATTTAAGAAGAATATTCAAGCAAACTATAAAAACTTACATCATCTGACAAATCGCTGTCCGCCATGTTGCATCTCCTGGCTTAAAATGAGCGGCAATGCATCATCACAAATTACAAGTCACAACTTAGAAGTCACAAGTCATAACTCAAAAGTCAATAGTGAAAAGTCATTAAGTCAGAAGTCAAAAGGGCCCTCCAGTGCTTCCATAATGTACTGCTGTAATTGAAATTCGTAATATATGGAAATATAAACCAAATATATAGATATCAATGTTGAATCACTTTATCTGTTTAGGAGAAACCAAGCACGTGTTCGTGCTGATGTGTCATTGGGTTTTCAAAAAGTAAAAGAATATTCAAATATATCAACAGTCGGAAATTAAATAAATCATGCACTTTTATATTGTATAATACTAAAGCTAACTGATTTATTTAATTAAGGCAAGGTAGAGAACAAAGGTAGCGAACTTGCCAACTATGAAATGCAATGTACATGAGAGGAAAAAATTAAAATCATAGAATAACATCTCTAACAGTTAAAAAAACAATTATGGCAAATAAAATACTTATCTGCATGAATGTCTGCATTTTAAACCATATCAGCTGCTATATAAACATCGGCTGTGGATTTTAATGAACGATGTTACCACGTTGGAATTTAAACTAGAAGTGATTTACTAAAGCTGTAGGATTCTACGCACGGAATTCACGTGACAGAGATAACGGTGTAAATTTTTAAACCAGTTTTATACACGCTTAGACGAGTGTTGATACGGCCATGCATTAATAACCCGCTAAATTAAAACGCTTTATTTATTAAAGAAAATAAATCTACTTATATTAATCAAAGTCAGTAGTGATTTCTCTCGAAATCTAACTTCCAACGTTCGAAGACAACATGCTCGGCACGAATTACGTGCCCATTACAATATTCATACGTTTATTTTGGCTAGGCCCAAATTTATTTATTTTATTCCAGGCTTGTTGACAAAATCTTCTATATATTTCAAAAGCAATCAACGCATGGTATTCACTTTCCGCAGACCGTAAAATTGGCGTAAATATTATCAAATAATGTTCTCGCAGCACTTATCAAGGAGCGAGACTCTTTACACATTATTAAAAGCAATGATTCTTTGAACTTCTATTTCAAAAGAAGTTTCTGAAGCATAATGTGCCTTTAATTCTCATGTAATTCCGTAGCTTTGATAGTTGTTCATTTCAATAAGGTTATTTTTTTATTCTTTTATATTTTTCTTATATGTTTAACCTCTCCGTATTAAGGATCATTTTTTCTCCATTTCTGTCAGAATGCAAGAACGAAACATTCTATATATATGTTGTTAATTTCTGACTGAAATTCGTCTCCAATGTCGCTAAAGTTACAGAGTGTACATATTCGTTCATCGCGCGCTTTGATGTTATTTTAACCGACTTCAATGTGAGTTTATTAGAAGAGATATGTTACTTTTACAGTGACTTTTTTTCTAAAATATGGAGAAAAGATGTAGAACTGCTATTAGCTATTGTGCGGTATTCACACATGTCACGCATGTAACCTAACAGATTATGCCTTCAATATGCATATCCATTGTTAATAAGTAGTCATCGATAAATTAGATACTAGATAGGATATAAGTGTGTTAAAATGTTTATTAATATATTTTATAAATATAAACGGTTCCTCGTTCCGTTAATCTTCATGTTGCTAGTGTATTTGTTTATTTTCAAATTTAAAATACAAGTACCAGATCTTCGGAAAAAATATTCTCCGGTAAGTAAATATTGACTGATATAACGTACTACAACATATATTTACACATTCAAAAGTAAAATTATCATTATACCCTTACATTTTACTTTTGTTTTACCAATCATGTATAGAATAAGTTATAAAAATGCACCTCGATTTTTAATATTAATTTGTATCATCTTACTATTACACATGTATTATCTTCCGAGCTACCGTGTTACCATTTTCCAGGTAATCAAACTTTATTTCGAAAACAGCTGTTTATAATACATTTTGCCAGAGCTCTATGAAAAGAGCGTTTAAATATTCGGAAACATTGTATCCCGTCACATTACTATAGATGTAAGCAAGCGTTCACCAACATGTCAAAACGTGCTAGATACTGGACAACGTTCGCTGACAGATACACAATATTATAAATGAGTGCCTTGATCGCAATGAAAACCTGGATAAGAGGAGATCTTTAATTTCAGTGGTAATTGAAGGCTCTATTTGATTGCGTCTGTTTATGAGAGATACTAATACATCTCTCAGGCCCATCTTCTGAAAATGATATGTACAAAGGGGGGGGGGGGGCGTGACGGATGTTGCAATTTTATGTTGTCCCTCAAGTACAGACTCAATATAACTGAGTCTGCAATTTTCATGTAATTTTGCTGTTTTTAATGCTTCCCAGGGATCTTTTTTTTCCAGATATTTTAACAGCCACCACAGCACTTATCACCGGTTTTGAAATGTAAGGAATAATCAGCTGCCCCGTTTTATTTACTGAATTTGATCAGTGCAAGACAAATAATTTCAAAATATATTTATACGTTGTCATTAGACGCCTCATGCACGCGGTGTCTAGTAGATATGCATTTGTCCATACAGCAATGGGGAAATTTTAGACTTGATTTTGTGTAATTTTACGGTTTTAACAAAATAGATTTTCAATTTAAAATAGCTGTTCTGATGTACATGTCACAGAGCTTTAATGGATTAGAATAAACGTTTAATTGAAGTGATGGTGCCATGTTTGAATATCATATTCTTTTTATCATTATCTAATTTTATCTACATAATAAATAACGTGCCAATGTGCCAGTCTATAGTCGATTGTTCTAAAACTTAATCGTTGAGAGAGGTAACGACTGAGGCAGTGTCACTCACATCATTTGCTCTGCCTCTGTTGAAGTTTGGCTCCGCCTTAAATTGTCGCCAAATTCAATATGATGCTACGTATGCTAGCATTTAGTCTTCGTTGACGGGGCGGAAGGGAACCAGGACAACTTTGATCAATATCACTTGTCGAATCATTAAATTACAAGTTACAAAGCCTAAACCACGCCCACTATCAGAGAGGCGGTTCTCCCTCAACTGTTAAGAAAGTACGCCAAACTGCGCACCGTTTACGCTGCAGCCAGTAAGGGGAGATCACTGCAGAACAGTTCGTCCTCAAAATCATTCGACATTCAAACATTATGCAATTCGTACCAATATCTAAATGGACATATTCTCGGCACATATTGTCTTGAAAAAAAAATTTTTTAGTATACCAATCATTTCAATTTTACTTGTTATACACTGTATTTTGCTTCGACCAGACGTTTCAATCTTTGTCACAACAGACACACATTTCAGAATTTCAGACATGCCATTACTTTGTGAATTTATGCATGAGGTGTTACTTTTCCACAAATATATGCAACTTATTATAAAACAACGAACACTTCCCAAGAGCATGGAGAAAAAATGATTTGTGCTTCGGATATTCAACTGTAATAGAGAACGATTTTCAATGCTGATTGACTGTTCACATCATTTGGTGGCGTCTTTGATGTGCTGCATCAACATTTAACTTGTATCTATGTAATTTCGATAAAAGTACTCTACTTTCATTGACTGGCACTGCACTGCAACGTACGTTCGATAGACTTGTTTTCTATTTTGTATTGTATTGTTTTGCTGTAGTGTATTGTATTGTACTTGTATTGTTTTATACTTGTATTGTATTGTATCGTATCGTATCGTATCGTATCGTATCGTATCGTGTCGTGTCCTGTCGTGTCGTACCGTATCGTATCGTATCGTATTATATACATGACTTTCTATTGTGTAAACTGTTATCATTTAACACTGCGCATGTATATATATTTGTATTCTATTAAGTGTTCTTACTTCTGTAAAATCCAGTGATCTCATCTGAACAGCATATATTTCTTACTGTATTTTTTTCTTATTGTTATTTTTTAATAATATCCGGCTAAAAGCAGTTAAAAGCATTTCGAGGCTGTTGTAATTTACATTGCATTAAGTTTCTTTCGCAACATAATCTGATTTAATAGGATCAATTAACAGATTTGCACACACAAAAACAAACATACAAAAAACCAAACGTGTCGCATATGTTCAGACATTGTTTTTATAGAGGACAATAACTGCAGTCATAAATTGTGCTTAACTTGTAATTTTATTGGTTTTGATCAAGTCGTGAATAATTCACGCTATCACACAACAATATTTCACAAGAATCGCAAGTGCTTTTCCAAGAACATATACAATTACAAATGTTTATTGAAGATGACCTATATACGAGGGTGGATCAATATGTATTGCAATATGGTCAATAAATTAAAGAAAAGAGCAAATATTTTACAATTTTCTTCAACACTTCGAAACAATCTCTTTCAACAGATGAGCCGCGTCACGACAAAACCAACATAGTGCATTTGCGACCAGCATGGATCCAGACCAGCCTGCGCATCCGCGCAGTCTGATCAGAATCCATGCTGTTCGCTATCAGTTTCTCTACTTGTAATAGGGTTTGTAAGCGAACAGCACGGATCCTGATCAGACTGCGCGGATGCGCAGGCTGGTCTGGATCTATGCTGGTCGCAAACCCATTATGTTGGTTTTGTCATGACGCGGCTCAGATATACAAAGTTTCAGACGTTTAATCCAATGTTTAAATGTTTCAAAATAGTCACCCTTTAGGTATACTTTTCAATAACTGAAAAAATAACAATTTCAACACTTTAAGCGATGACATAAATTTTTTTTTCCAGTCTAGAAAAAAGTCACAATATGCCAAGTATAAAGAATACAGATTTTTAAGGACCATCACTCGTTTTTCTTGAAAGAAAAATCAATAACTGTAGCTCCATTGGTACGGGAGCGTTGTCATGCAAAAATGCACTCCTTTCATACAACAAATTCACGAGATTTGAAATAATGAAATCAACTTCACCACCATACACAATATGGAGACTGTCATATTCAGAAACATTTTCAGAAATTCTTTTACAGCATTTTACTTGTCAGGTGTTAGCAAATGGGGTATCCATCTGGCAGTTATTTGCCAAACTTTCAAGTGATTCTTGTTACCCTTTTGATATCCCTGCGATAATTATTATTTCGGTACGTGAAAGTCTTGCGTATATGATAAGCTTGACTTTATGAATGTTTTTGTCAGTTACTATGGAGCGTTTTTACCACACTTGCAGGCATCTTTCATCTCAATGAGACAGATATTTTAAATATTCTAAATGACAAACGTGAAACTGAATGAAATGACTTCAATTTTTAACCTACAGGTTTACGCACCGTCATTAAGACAATTTGATAATGGGAAGGTGTTCCTGCCAGCCGATGACGTCAAACTTAAAGATATGACGACAGTGGAAATGGTGGACATGTTCTGGAAGTATTCTTACTTTTTAGTATCATCAATTAAGTCCTAGCTCTCTGATTACATATAATTGCCCTTTGACCACTTGTTATTATACTTTTTAAGAATTCCTTCACAGCCCTTAAAATGTAGGTAAATGTTTGTAAGTCAGCATTGTAAATGAAATTACATCTGTCTGACTAAATACATCAAAGAATTTGAAAACTTGAAAATTTCACTAGACAAAATGTAATTTCCAACTCTTAAATATATCTAACATAGTAACTAAACTGTTAAACGAAATTGTTCACAGACTTGTCGTTCAAAATGAAGGAGACTTTTGGAAATCATCGTTTATTTAGCGAACTGCACTGACGACCAGTCCAAATAACTTTTGACTTGCATTCGTTTTATAAATGTATAATAAACCATGTTAGACAATGGTTATGTTCTAAAGACGAGGAAAATATCAAAACTATCAGACCCTTTTATCCTTGTCTTTAACTAATATTTTCGTTAAAGGTACATTAACACATTACAAGTGCTGTGTAGAAATCAAACACGGGTTGGGTCTTTAAAGGATGGAGGAAAAGAAGTGTGTATAGACGAGCAATATAAGCCTCGCGTTCCATGCCTCGTGTATTCGTTCGGGCAAGTATAATTTTAGTCCACGTTATAGAAATAAATTCCATTGAAATTTTTTATAGTGCAGCCCTTCAAGAATATCAATTTACAGATCAGTATACTTTGGAATATATTTTAATGCTGATGAAAAGGCCTAACTGCTTAATTTCATGCTACCTGAACACTTTCCTCTTGGCGATGAAGTCTTTGACTATTTATAATACATTAAGACAACTTTTTTATTGTATTAAATCAGTAATATCCTGACACCGATATCATAAATTAAACATTGCAATATTTCATAAACATTCTGAATAACACACTTTTCTGTTTTGTTTTGTAGGTCTAATTTTCAGTTTGACTTTGAGATGGATATTGTGAAGAAATTTGGATGTGAAGTGCACACGTTTGATCCAAGGTAACATATTTTTAACTCTTAAATAAGTTTGAATGATCATGGAGATTGAGACATGACTGACATGACTGACATGACTACCATTATAGAACAAGTCCTATACATATTACATGTACCTCCACACAGTATAACTAGACTGTAAACATGTTTCTGATTGGCTGAAATCATTTAAGAATGGACAAATTCATATATTACACCAAATATGTATTTTAGAGCATTTTGTCCAACTCCTAATCATCAATGTGTCATATATGCAAACAAATCTTCTGTAAAATCTGTCTAGCAATTGAAAACCTGGATTTTTAATAGAAA
>NW_026861552.1:0-14948 GCF_026571515.1 Ruditapes philippinarum
TTTTATGATCATACCTTGTAAATGGAAAGGTTACTTTATCAATTTGTGCATTTTTTTTATAAATAAAAAACAATATTAAAATGGTGTATTAAAAATTGATGGCTGTGTTTTGTTAGCAAGTTGGCGATCAATTCCACAACTCAGAATCATCTCATTGTATTATTATTATTATAAGTTCAATTACAATGTTGCACTCAAACAGGATGAAGTATTAAACAGTGACACAAAAGATTTTTAAAGGTTTTATATATTAATTAAATACTCATTAGAACTTTTTATTCATTTAGGCTTGAATCCCAATCCAGGGACCTTCAATGACAAATATATACCAGCATGAACCATTGTCAAATTAGTCACTGAATTGGTTTATTATAGAAATTAAAATTCTTGTTTAATAGCATATACTGATGATGCAATAAACCATATTAACCTACTTTTAATATCCTTTAAAATGGGACAGCTATTTTCACAAACAAAAGTTTAGCACTGTCAGATAGATACTTTTCGTCAGACTTCCAGCATCATAATGATGTAAAATATTGATTATAAATGGCATGAACAACTTTTTTTTATTGGGATGTCAATTCCCTTTTAGAAACAACAAAAGAATTTCGAAAAAGCCAATCCATAAAAAGTGAAAGCAATCATAAAATTAGAATAAAAAACAATTTCTACAGACTCAGTTTATTTACTGATGTTACCATAAAAGCATCTGGTGACACAGAAGTAAACTGATTGAATTTAAGCCTCTAGTGACAAAGAACAACAATATCTTTGAACACTATAAATTAAATTAAGATAGAAACTATGGAATACAAATATGAATGTAATAGGGTCATAACAAACCCATTAATGCCATATAATCAATTTAACATAATTAGACCAATTTTGAGAAATAATGACTGAAAGCCTCTCAATGTAAAGCACACATGGGACACTAATATATCAAATTGCCACTCAAAACATAGATTGAGTACACAATAATTCATTTCATACAATTTTTTTTCTGCTATATATTATATTTTATTGGAATTGTCATCAATTATAGGTAACTCTATCAGCAATAAAGTGTAATTTGATTTTTTTTGGAATAATATATATTCTCAAGTGAAAACAATGACATTCATTGTAAGACTTATGTCTGCTCTCCTATAATGACAAAACCTTTACCACAATATTGTCTCCCCATTATAACCTGGAGGGCACTTAAGCTATATGTTTCACAAGTTTTATCAATTTTAAGGTGGATATAATTTTATTGTAAATCCCCTACATTAGCGTATTGTTCAATGTTAAGGAACTACAAGATCAGCCATGATGGCCTTAGATCACTCGCTAGAAAAAGTAATAAATCTGCAATGCAACATCAGTACTTATTGTAAGTTGCATTACCCTGTAATGTTTTGCTCAAGTCTGAACCTGCATAATTTGTAAAACATCTGTTAGGAAAAACCACATGCTAAATATGAAAGCTCTAGGCATCTTTATTTCACACAAGAAAGCTTAATGAATTTATCTATGATTGTAAATCTATTTAAACTCTGGACAAGCATAATGATAAATCTATGTCATATATATTAAGGATCCAAAAGCAATGCTACATTCCAAAAGCAACCCCCAAGCTCTGGGAATTGCAGTTTCACACAAGAACACTTAACAGTGTTTTTCTCGGAAAGTCTTCATAAACTAAGTAACCACTGCAGGTGGAGCAAATTTTGACACATTATGGGCATGTTTTAAATAACTTTTGTAGAAGACTACAAGGTGATTCTACCTGCCAAATATCTAAGCTCAAGACATTGTTGTTTCCAAGAAGAAGTTTTGCAAAGACATTTTTACTATACAAGTCTATGTAAACTAAGTGAACCCAAAGATAGGGCCATTGTTGACGCAATGGGTAATAACTATGACTTATATAACATTTATAAAGTCCACTATGCAATGCTACATGCCAAATGCCTCATGGCATAGCAGTTTCATAAATGAAGACTTAAATGTATTTTCCTTTATAACTATTTAAACTAAGTGACCTCATGGGCATGGCCAATTTTAACCCCAGGGGTATGATTTTATATTTTATAAAAGAGGACATCAAGGTGATGCTACATGCCAAACATTTAAGCTCTGGGCATTGCAGTTTCTAAGTAGATTTTTATAAGATTTCATTTTTTAAGTCTATTTCAGCTCTTGGGACCTGATAATGTGTCAAACCGAAATCATTTACAGTCGAGACTGTCATATGTGACTTTCCAAGGGACCCTCAGAAAAAGGTCACATATGACAGGGAGTCTCTTAATACAGTCTCAAAGAAAATTAAAATTTAAATACTAGGTATCTGTCTATATACAATTGTGACTTAACATATATTATATAACTGTGTGAAGCACTACTATTTAACCAATTTCAAATAAACATATTTGGTACTTGAAATATTTGATGTAAATAAAATAAAAATCACTGTAAATGTAATCGCATGTATATCAATCGCATGTATATCATATAAAATTTAATTTTATTTTTTTGTATTAGATTTATATTGAATCAATATGGTACAAAATAAACTTGAATTTGATGCTTTCAAAACCTTTAAATAAATATCATGAAAAAATATCCATATCCATAGGTTTTTCTGGTCTGGTTATCAACAATTTTCCGTATTATTCATGCAGCCATAGAAAGGTAAATTAAAAAAAAATGCCTAAAAAAATCTTCTGTTGGCACTCCATACTTTAAAAAACAAAAAAAATTGGGAAACGGACAAAAGCCCTCTTGGACAAAAGCCCTCCCGTCAAAAAATGACAAGGCAGACAAAAGCCCTCTCGTGAAAATGACAGGGCGGACAAAAACCCTCCCGTGAAAATAACAGGGCGGACAAAAGCCCTCCCATGAAAATGACTGGGCGGACAAAAGCCCTCCCGTGAAATTAACAAGGCGGACAAAAGCCCTCCTGTAACAAAAATAAATATGTATGTTGAATACCTGTGTTTTCAATGCACACAATATATTAAAATTGTTACATATATTTCTTGTTATTTTAAATTTACCTTAGTATGCGTATGAGCTAGAACCATGCACCTTTTATTCTGAATATATATACCTTCCATAAATGTTTAAGGAGTTAACTTTGTACATGTACAGTCAAAACTGTCTTAAGCAGCCAGCCAAGGGATGCAGTCATTTTGGCTGCTTAAGACAGGTGGCTGCTGAATGGAGGGTCCAGTTTTTATCCAAATAAATTAGTCATTTCTTTGCAAAATAAATCTAATTTAAGTATAAATAAAACAGTCTGATTCATCATCATCAGTTTTTAACCATTTACAAACGTATGCCATTAATGGTTAAACATGTACACACTCCTTCCAACATAAAGCTTTACATGAATGTAAGACAGTAACATGTAAACAAATGCACTCACAATTTATTTTGTCAATAATTGAAACTTATTATCCCATAAAACTATCTTCTTGCACAATAATTTTAAAATGCGTAATATTTTCTTGACAAAAAATATGACAGTTTGTTTTTCTAACTTTTGATCAATCAATTGTGTACATTTTTATGAATTTATTACTGAGGATTATTTAGACAATTGGCGATGTAATTCATTTTCATTTCTTTGGTAAGTACCATGTACGCACCAAATTTGAATGTCAGACATAATCCCCTTCGGACAAAATCCCCTTCACCTACCTGGACAAAATCCCCTTCATGGGTGGACATAATCCCCTTCATTTTTTTTGCAAGGCTGGACAAAATCCCCTTCACTACCCGGACAAAATCCCCTTGTTTCATAGGTTTCTAATGTATTATTATGCTCCATAAAATTGATGAATAATGTATCATTATACTCCCTAAAAATTGATGAATAATGAACTTTTATTTTTTTATTTATAATTATGTATCAATAGTTAACCTTTATTTAGTTTAGAAGTTTTCATTGAAATTATGGTAAATTATCAACTGCATAACACAAATTTGATTAGGCAATTTCTTTAAATGTTTTAAATTGATTAGTATGAAAAACATTTTTATTAGCCAATAATTGTTTCCTTGATTGTATAAGTTGATAATTCTAATAGATATATACTATCCATTGTTTCAATTTCTATTGATGAAATAATGATAATTTAATCAAACCAAGATCACTGTACTACTTGATTGATTGTTATGAATGCTTTAACAAAGCAATTTTAATGTGATTTAAATGTTGCTAATTGAATGTGCTGAAATATTTTCTACTTATTTATACATTAAGATATTTACCACACAGCATCGCTCTCATACCCACTTTATTAACCGAAAATTCCTCCAAGGGGGATTTTGTCCTAGGTAGCAATTTTATGAAGGGGATTTTATCCACTTCAAAACTTCACACATGAAGGGGATTTCGTCCACCCATGAAGGACATTATGTCCGGATATACAAAAATACATGAAGGGGATTTTGTCCGAAGGGGATTATGTCCGTACACCACCAAATTTATCTGAATCGGGATAAACTGGTTAAAGGAAACATATAAAAATATTTCTTTCCGCCATTGACAATGCATTTTTTTCTTCTTTTCTTTTTCTTTTTTTTCTTAAAATCGGTAAATTGAAAAATAAAAAAACTAGCGTACAGTAACTCAAAAGAAACAAGAGGGCAATGATGGCCCTGAGGTCGCTCACCTGTATATAGCCCCCCCCCCCCTGGGCCAATTTTTACCCAAGGGCTTTTATTTGTTTATTTGAACAGACTTGGTAGACACCCATAAGATGTGTCATGCTAAACATCTAAGTTCTAGCTCATTGGGTTTTTTAAAAGAAGATTTTTTAAGTTTTTACTATACACATATAGTTAAAAACAATGACACCCCTGGGGCAGGGCCAGTTTTGACCCCTGAGCTTTTATTTGAACAAACTTTGTAGATATTTACTAAAAGATGTTTCATGCTTAATATCTAAACTCTAGCTATTTGGGTTTTTTCAAAGAAGATTTTTAAGTTTTTGCTATACACAAAAAAGGAAAATCAATGACCCCCGGGGCAGGGCCAATTTTGACCCCGGGGTTTTTATTTGAACAAACTTTGTAGACACTGATTAGAAGATGTTTTATGCTTAATATTTAAACTCTAGCTATATGGGTTTTTTTAAAGAAGATTTTTAAGTTTTTGCCATACACATATAAGGAAAATCAATGACCCCCTGGGGCGGGGCCAATTTTGACCCCAGGGCTTTTATTTGAACAAACTTGGTAGACACCCATTGGAACATGTTTCATGCTAAATATCTTAGCTCTAGCTATTTGGGTTCTTTAAAAGAAGATTTTTTAAGTTTTTACTATATGCATATCGGGAAAATCAATGACCCCCTGGGGCGGGGCCAATTTTGACCCCAGGACTTTTATTTGAACAAACTTGGTAGACACTCACTAGAAGATGATTCATGCCAAATATCTTAGCTCTAGCTCTTTGGGTTCTTTAAAAGAAGATTTTTTAAGTTTTTACTATATGCATATAGGGGCCAATTTTGACCCCAGGGCTTTTATTTGAACAAACTTGGTAGACACTCACTAGAAGATGTTTCATGCCAAATATCTTAGCTCTAGCTCTTTGGGTTCTTTAAAAGAAGATTTTTTAAGTTTTTACTATATGCATATAGGGAAAACCAATGACCCCCTGGGGCAGGGCCAATTTTGACCCCAGGGCTTTTATTTGAACAAACTTGGTAGACACTCACTAGAAGATGTTACATGCCAATATCTAAGCTCTAGGTCTTAGGGTTGTTAAAGAAGATATTTAAAGATTTTTCCTTTGGTTGCCATGGCAACCAGAGTTCTGCATGAAATTAAATTCTTTGAACAATTTTTAAAGGTGACCACCAAAGGAACATTCCTGTGAAGTTTGGATGAAATTGGCTCAGTGGTTTATGAGGAGATGTCATTTAAAGCAAAGTTTACCGACGGACGCCGGACGAAAAGCGATCACAAAAGCTCACCCTGTCACTTTGTGACAGGTGAGCTAAAAATGCAAGTGCGTGGAGACATTCCAAACGTTTGTTATTACGACACGGATGAGCAATTATGCAAATTTCTTGACATGTTGTGGTTTGTGTTAATATCTAGCGCCTGACAAGTAGCTTTTGTTAATCTGTGACACATGTCATCTTTAAAAATAAATGACAGAGGTTGTCTGGCCGTTTCACCTCGCTGATCGCTTAAGACGACCAAGTTCAAGATTCGGGAAGCATTTTAGGTGACCGTTGACCGCGGACAGCAGGTGACCGTTAAACAGATGTATAAAATAGAGTGATCTTCGTTGGGAGCGTCACAAATGGCCGTTTAGATCAGGTGACCGCCGATAAGAGGTGACCGTTAGTACAGTTTCTACTGTATGTCGTAAAAAACAGTCACTTTAAAAGTAATTGACTCAGTAAAAGGCACACTATAAATGTCTTTAACTTTTATGTTAGATAATTTTAACATCTTTTCATTATTTATTACTCTATTAATATTAACTTCACATAGGAGTAATCCATCATATCAACGTGAATAAATATGCTTTTACAGATTTTAGCACTTATTATTCAAATGCCTCTCAGGAGTGTGCTCAAGCTCATACAAACACGGTTATGCCAATGGTAAAAAAAAATCATGCTTTCAATTTTAATTTGTTGAGTGCATTGAAAAGAAAATATAAACTATTCAACGTACAAATATGTATTTGCTGCGGGAGGGCTTATGTCTGCCCTATTATTTTCACAGGAGGGCTTTTGTCCGCCCAGTCATTTTTACGGGAGGGCTTTTGTCCGTCCTGTCATTTTCACGGGAGGACTTTTGTCCGCCTTGTCATTTTCACGGGAGGGCTTTTGTCCGCCTTGTCACTTTTTGATGGGAGGGCTTTTGTCCAGGAGGGCTTTTGTCTTACACTCAAAAAAATCTGACACAAGTCTTAATCCAGTTTACTCAGGTCATTATGTTCATTACACCTCAATTTGTTGACACATATCGATTGCATCATGCTTACCATATTTGGCAGTAGGGAGTTGACACTACGTCACTCAATGTTTCCTATATACATGTTAACTTTGTAATTGAGACAGGTGTGTTAAGAGTTTGTTTAAGGAGAACCGACTACTGGATTATAATTAAACTTAATTATTTTGTCTCTCTGGGTGATAAAACAGGTATTATTTATTTGATTAACGGTCAATTAAAAGGTGTGAAAGTTGTTTAAAGCAGACAAAACAATGCATTGGGACCAGACAGTTAGGGTCGTTTGTCACATATGACAGGAAGTCGTATAATTCAGACCATTTATATAGGAAAATACGTTGGGAGGACTGAAACAAGGTCGGATAAGACAGGGAGTCGTTGAAATCAGTGGATCACTAAGGCAGTCTCGACTGTATATAACTTTTGTCAAGGATAATGTTAGGATCATAACATAGAAGTCAAAATCCACCTCCTAGTTTAGGAGCGGTATTGTGTAATTGTGAAAAAATGACAGACAACAAATGAGGACACACTCTGCACTTTGTACTCAACACACCACACTTTGTACTCAACAAAAAACAAGGACACACTGCACTTTGTACTAAACAACAAACAAAGACACTCTGCACTTTGTGCTCAACAACAAACAAGGACACACTGCACTTTGTACTAAACAACAAACAAGGACACACTGCACTTTGTGCTCAACAACAAACAAGGACACACTGCACTTTGTGCTCAACAACAAACAAGGACATTCTCTGCACTTTGTGCTCAACAACAAAAAAGGACACTCTGCACTCTGAAGGACACTCTGCACTTTGTGCTCAACAACAAACAAGGACACACTCTGCACTTTGTGCTCAACAACAAAAAAGGACACTCTGCACTTTGTGCTCAACAACAAAAAAGGACACTCTGCACTTTGAAGGACACTCTGCACTTTGTGCTCAACAACAAACAAGGAGTCACTCTGCACTTTGTGCTCAACAACAAACAAGGACACTCTGCACTTTGTGCTCAACAACAAAAAAGGACACTCTGCACTTTGAAGGACACTCTGCACTTTGTGCTCAACAACAAACAAGGACACACTCTGCACTTTGTGCTCAACAACAAAAAAGGACACTCTGCACTTTGTGCTCAACAACAAAAAAGGACACTCTGCACTTTGAAGGACACACTGCACTTTGTGCTCAACAACAAAAAAAGACACTCTGCACTTTGTGCTCAACAACAAACAAAGACACACTGCACTTTGTGCTCAACAACAAACAAGGACACACTCTGCACTTTGTGCTCAACAACAAAAAAGGACACACTGCACTTTGTGCTCAACAACAAAAAAGGACACTCTGCACTTTGAAGGACACTCTGCACTTTGTGCTCAACAACAAACAAAGACACTCTGCACTTTGTGCTCAACAACAAACAAGGACACACTCTGAACTCAACAACAAACAAGGACACTGCACTTTATGCACAACAATAAACAAGGACACTGCACTTTGTGCTCAACAACAAACAAGGACACACTCTGCACTTTGTGCTCAACAACAAACAAGGACACACTCTGCACTGCACTTTGTGCTCAACAACAAAAAAGGACACTCTGCACTTTGAAGGACACTCTGCACTTTGTGCTCAACAACAAACAAGGTCACACTCTGCATCAAGATCTGCAAATTGTTTTTAAATTTCAACTTTTTAATTAAAAAAATGCTTTTTCTTTCAAAAGCAAACCTGAATTGATTGTTCACAGAAAAACGTTTCCTGATTTTAAAAGAAAATGTCCTTTTAAATTAATTTTGATGTTCATTTTCAAACATGCGTGCTCAATAAATTAAACTTTTAATTAACAAATTTGAAATGTAATTATTTTGAAATTTGATTCATTACTGCAACACGTAAAACATTAACTATTTTAAAGAAAAACAGCTTTTTCCCAGACTCATGGTAACACATAAATGATAATGTGTTTAAATTGCCATAAATTCTGAACAACTTGCCTCTACTACATCTTTGTGGCAATATTATTACGTTCTCTTTCAATATTCTAATTCTAGGTACACAATTATCATTACTAGAAATGTGTAGTCACGCCACGGATGTCCCCGCATGCAGCCAAAATGTTAACCTTTTGTAAATTGCAAATTGCATATTTGTAGCCAAAATAATGGCTTCATACATTTCCACAAAAGTATGAGTGCTGAAACTGAAATTTCAAAATTTTTCCAACATTCAAGAGAGATAACATTGTCCAGAATCATTGAACCAAGACAAAATTCAAACTTGAACTGCTTATTCCTAAGATGTATCTATATGTCAAATTTGTGTTGAATTTTGACAACCATTGGGGAGATAATGAACGGAAACTTAAAAATTTCTCTTTTTTTCTCAAAGTTCATGAGGGATAACTCTGTCAGCTATCATCAAACCATGACCAAATTGGAAACTGATCAATGGATTCTTATGACATATCCATATCTTTAATTTGAGTTGAATATGTACAACTGTTGGGGAGATAATGAACGGGAACTGAAAATTCTCTTTTTTTCAAAGTTAAAGGGGCATAACTCTGCCAAAAATCATCAAACCATGACAAAATTTGAACTTGACCTGTGCATTTCTTTTGAATATCCATATGTCAAATTTGTGTAATACCCTGGAGGAGATAATGAACAGAAACTAAAATTTCATATTATTTTCAAAGTGAAAGGGACATAACTCTACCAAAAATCATTGAACCATGACCAAATTCAAACCTGACCTGCACATTTCTTTGACATTCATATCTCAAATTTGAGTTGAATATATAACACTGTTAAGGAGATAATGAATGGAAACTGAAAATTTCAGATTATTTTCAAAGTAAAAGGGGCATTACTCTGCCAAAAATCATCGAACCGTTACCAAATTCAAACTTGACCTGTATTTTCTCATGACATATCAATATGTAAAGTTTGAGCTGAATGTGTAATACCGTTGGGGAGAAAATGAGCGGAAACTGAAAATTTCATATTATTTTCAAAGTAAAAGGGGCATAAATCTGCAAAAATCATCAAACCATGACCAAATTCACACTTGACCTGTATTATCTCTAACATATCAATATGTCAAGTTTGAGTTGAATGTGTAATACCGTTGGGGATATAATGAGTGGAAACTGAAAATTTCATATTATTTTCAATTTAGTAAAAGGGGCATATCTCTGCCAAAAAATCATCCAACCATGACCAAATTGGAACTTGACCTGTATTTTCTCATGACATATCCATATGCCAAATTGGAGTTGAATGTGTGCAACCGTTACTAAGATAATGAACGGAAACTGATGATGACGGAATGACTGAAGGACGGAACAGGGTAACAGTCTATATGCCCCGGCCATTATATGGCGGGGGCATAATAAAATTTTAGGTTTACAACAATTTTAACTTCATATTCATTTTATTTCACTTCTAATCTAATTTTATCTTACATACAAAATGATAGAAAAGCTATAAAGCTATAACATTTTATATATCAATTGTGTTAATATTGAATAACAAACAATGATTAATTTGTCCACTTAAGTTATTCAGCATAAACAGTTCTAAGTCAGGGTCACTGTGACCTTGACCTTTATATACCTGTGCCTAATACAAAAGTGTGATGAGCCAGATCATTGTCAGTCTTTTTTTTATTGTGTGGGACCATGACCTTCACCCACTGTCACAGGAGACAGTGAAGCTCAACTAATTAAATACTGGACACAGTAAGAAAGACAAAACTATAAAAAAAATCAATTATAATATAAATATATTTCTTATGACAAGCAGTTATAGTTGTTAACATAAATTCCAAATTCAAGGGGGAATAATTCCGGAAATAGTCACACTAGAGTAATGGACCTTGTCACACAACTTGTTTGATAAGAAATATATATTTGAAGTTTGAAGAAGATACCTTAAAAAGTAAAGAAGTTATAATACTTCTTAAAGAAAATTCTAAGTTCAACGGGAAACAAATCTGAAAATATTGCTTCTAGAGTTATGAACCTTGTCACATAAGATCTGGTTGATGATAAGGAATATGTATTTGAAGTTTAAGGTAGATACCTTTAAAACTAAAGAAGTTATGGTAAAAAATAACATTTTTCAAGTAAAAAAATCTAAGTTATTGGGAATATAATTCTTGCAATATTAGTGCTAGAGTTATGAACCTTGTCACATAAGATGTGGTTGATAATAAAGAACAGAACATATATTTGAAGTTTGAAGTTGATACCTTAAGAAATGAAAAAGTTTTTGTTTGTTTGTTTTTGGTTTAACGTCACATCGACACAGTATAGGTCATATCGCGACGTTCCAGCTTTACTGGTGGAGGAAGACCTCAGGTGCCCTTCCGTGCATTATTTCAGGCACGAACAGGCACCTGAGTAGAACCACCAACGTTCCGTAAGCTTGCTGGATAGCTTCCTCATGAAAAAGTTAAAGTGAAAAATATTTTACTGCACCAAAACCTAAAATCTGGATGTGGATGCCGGGGTGAGTAGGACAGCTCTCTGTATACTTTGTATAGTCTAGCTAAAAAGGGCTTTTGAATCAATGACAGTGATGACCTTATGAAGTTTGAAGTCTATATGTAAAATGGTTCTTGAATTGAGCAGAAATTATTTTCATATTCAACGTCACTGTGACCTTTACCTTCATGCTTTAGCACCAAAAGCCAAAGGGGTCTTTTTCTAAATAAGGGTGATCATTCTCTGTGGGTCAAATGGTTGCCTAGTTAGTGAGCAGAAACAGTTTTCACATTCAAGGTCACTGTGCAAATCTAAAACCAGCAATATCATCAGTAAACTGTAATGACTGGTGCATTCCATGAAACATGCAGCTTTACTGCTGGAGAAAGACCTGGGGTGCTCCTCTGAGCATTACTGTGTAGAATCTTTGCAGAATTTGAACCCACAGCAGTGAGGGGCAAGTGGTTTGAAGCCATAGTCTATAACCAGTTGGCAATGGACGCCCCGCTGAATAGATATCTCACAAGTGAATACTCTAGAGCATTTGAGCTGACAGCATCCCAACTTTACTGCCAGGTGATAAAAATATATGAACAAAATATGGGGTACAAATATGAATTTATATGTTGATAACGGATCCATTAACCACATATTAGTTTCACATAATGAGATCAATTTTGTGAAATACAGACACCAGGTCTTTCAGTATAAAGCACCCAAGGGACACTTATTTCAAATAAATTAAATTACATCTCAAAATATTTACTGGGCACACGATCATAACTTAAATTATAGAATTTATTCTCTCTAGATAAATGTAATGTCACCAATTATAGGTAACTTAGTCATGGAAAGTATTTCTGTAGTTTCACATTAAAATATCATCACTTGCGGAAAGTTATTGTTTGTTCTTTTTACTTTTGACAAATGTTTTTTTCTGGATTAATGTTTGTTTGTTTGTAGTGAGCCCTTATCACATATAATATCTCCAAAGGAATAAAAAAAAATTATATCTGATTTTCACTCAGGATATAACCATTTACCATTTAAAGGGACAATTATTAAATAATCAATGACTGAATGGCAATTAAGTGTAGACCATGATCAGATGGCACAAATGTTTTTTTAACTTTCATTCAAAATACTAAATCACTATAACTGTACTTATTGTCGAAATAAAAATTGCTTAAAGGTAATTGGCCAATGAGTAACATTTTGGATATTATACGAAATGGAAAGCTTATGAAACAAGAGGGCCATGATGGCCCTGAGGTCGCTCACCTGTATATAGGCCCCCCCAACCCCCCCCCAAACGTTGCAGGGCCAATTTAACCAAAGGGCTTTTATTTGCACAAACTTGGTAGACACCCATAAGAAGATGTTTCATGCTAAACATCTAAGCTCTAGCTCATTGGCTATTTAAAAGAAGATTTTTTTTAAAGTTTTTACTATACACATATAGTTAAAAACAATGACACCCCTGGGGCCGGCTAGTTATGACCCCAGGGTTTTTATTTGAACAAACTTTGTAGACACTTACTAGAATATGTTTCATGCTTAATATCTAAACTCTAGCTATTTGGGTTTTTTCAAAGAAGATTTTAAGTTTTTGCTATACACATATAAGGAAAATCAATGACCCCCGGGCGGGGCCAATTTTGACCCCAGGTCTTTTATTTGAACAAACTTGTAGACACTCACTAAAAGATGTTTCATGCTTAATATCTTAACTCTAGCTATTTGGGGTTTTTTTTCAAAAAAAGATTTTTTAAGTTTTTGCTATACACATATAAGGAAATCAATGAACCCCCGGGCGGGCAATTTTGACCCAGGGCTTTTATTTGAACAAACTTGGTAGACACCTATTAGAACATGTTTGATGCTAAATATCTTAACCATAGCTCTTTGAGTTCTTTAAAAGAAGATTTTTTTTAAGTTTTTTACTATATGCATATAAATAGGAAAATCAATGACCCCCCAGGGCGGGGTCAATTTTGATCCCAGGGCTTTTATTTGAACAAACTTGGTAGACACTTATTAGAACATGTTTCATGCTAAATATCTTAGCTCTAACTCTTTTGGTTCTTTAAAAGAAGATTTTTTAAGTTTTTACTATATGCCTATAGGGAAAATCAATGACCCCCTGGGGCGGGGCCAATTTTGACCCCAGGGCTTTTCTTTGAACAAACTTGGTAGACACCTATTAGAACATGTTTGATGCTCAATATCTTAGCCATAGCTCTTTGAGTTCTTTAAAAGAAGATTTTTTAAGTTTTTACTATATGCATATAGGGAAAATCAATGACCCCCCGGGGCGGGGCCAATTTTGACCCCAGGGCTTTTATTTGAACAAACTTGGTAGACACTGACTAGAAGATGTTTCATGCCAAATATCTAAGCTCTAGCTCTTTTGGTTTTTTAAAAGAAGATATTTAAAGTTTTTTCTTTCGGTTGCCATGGCAACCAGAGTTCTGCATGGAATTAAATTCTTTGAACAATTTTTAAAGGTGACCACCAAAGGAACATTCCTGTCAAGTTTGGATGAAATTGGCCTTGTGGTTTATGAGGAGATGTCATTTAAAGTAAAAGTTTACGGACGACGGACGACGGACGGACGACGGACGGACGCCGGACGAAAAGCGATCACAAAAGCTCACCCTGTCACTTTGTGACAGGTGAGCTAAAAATAAAAATTAAATCATTTCTGAGGTTAAATGACACTTAAGATTATTTTTTACATTAAATTCCATGTTAATTGTTAAAGACAAATGTGTCTGTGACAATCTTGTATAAAAAACACTTCATATCAATCATGTACATGCACACATCCAAATATAAATTCATGTTTCATTCTGTAAATTATATATAAACTGAAATTTCAGTCACAGAAAATGTAAATAAGACAATATCTTACAGAGACACACAAAGTTTTTATATGTAAATCATAAACTTACAAATGAAATATTCACAAACAGTATTTATTGTTCCTTTACAATGGTGAAAATACAGAAATTTTAAAATGCATACACATAATATCAGCTTTAATTATTTAACAATGGTGCTGGGAATCATGTGACTTGAAATGGTTTTATTTCCAGTAGACAGAAACATAATAAGTTAATGATATACTTTCTACAATATTTTCTAAATTTAGTATAGCATTCACACTATAAAACACCATGCTTAAAGCTGCATGCCTTCAGATAAGCCAAAATATTTCAAGAAAATCAAACTTGAAAAGTAAAAATATACAAATAATTAAGTTAGATGTTATGTGCGATTAATGACTTATTTTACAGTATTTATCACCATTTTTCAACTGACATCATTAACAGCAGTCTTATTTCTTTCTGAACAACCCTTGTATTTGAATAAAACATAACCAATCAGTTTTATTTAGGATGTTAAGAAACCCCGTGTCCCCTGATAATCACACTGGAACTATTGACTTTAACACCCGTTTTTTTTGTAG
>NW_026861553.1:0-49863 GCF_026571515.1 Ruditapes philippinarum
ATAACATCCAATGAAGGACTATAACGACATCGAAAGAGTCCGAGACGGTTATGGGCCGTGTGTCAGAGTAGACAAACATTACAAAGGTTAAACGAACTAGAGGGACTACCCCTGACAGGACTATAACGACAGTGAATCAGGGGAGATAACATCCTATAAAGGACTTTAACGACATCACAAGAGTCCGAGACGGTTATGGCCCGTGTGTGTCAAGGGAGACAAACCTTACTATCGGACTTTGACGACATGGCAGAAGGAACCCTCAGTTGTTCCCCTTTGAAAATTTCACACTCTGCCTCCAAATGTCTATCACCAAGTGCCGGTGGGCCTCCTGTTGACAAAACGGACTATCGTAGGGACTTTTAGATGGACTGAGACGACATTTAGGACTATGCCGACAAGACTCTCTCCACACGAGGACTTCAGCCACAATATTACGGGGACTTTCGCAAGTACTCCAGTTGACATAACGACGGCCCTAACCCTAACCCTAACCCTAACCCTAACCCTAACCCTAACCCTAACCCTAACCCTAACCCTAACCCTAACCCTAACCCAAAAATGAGTAATTGGGGGTATTTGAAAAACTTTTTCAAGTAATACCGACATTTACTCAGTAAATGAAGCATTTACTCAGTAAATGCAGTTCAATTACCCAAAAATGAGTAATTGGGGGTATTTGAAAAAGTTTTTCAAGTAATACCGACATTTACTCAGTAAATGAAGCATTTACTCAGTAAATGCAGTTCAATTACCCAAAATGAGTAATTGGGGGTATTTGAAAAAGTTTTTCAAGTAATACCGACATTTACTCAGTAAATGAAGCATTTACTCAGTAAATGCAGTTCACTTACCCAAAATGAGTAATTGGGGGTATTTGAAAAACTTTTTCAAGTAATACCGACATTTACTCAGTAAATGAAGCATTTACTCAGTAAATGCAGTTCAATTACCCAAAATGAGTAATTGGGGGTATTTGAAAAACTTTTTCAAGTAATACCGACATTTACTCAGTAAATGAAGCATTTACTCAGTAAATGCAGTTCACTTACCCAAAATGAGTAATTGGGGGTATTTGAAAAACTTTTTCAAGTAATACCGACATTTACTCAGTAAATGAAGCATTTACTCAGTAAATGCAGTTCACTTACCCAAAATGAGTAATTGGGGGTATTTGAAAAAGTTTTTCAAGTAATACCGACATTTACTCAGTAAATGAAGCATTTACTCAGTAAATGCAGTTCAATTACCCAAAAATGAGTAATTGGGGGTATTTGAAAAAGTTTTTCAAGTAATACCGACATTTACTCAGTAAATGAAGCATTTACTCAGTAAATGCAGTTCACTTACCCAAAATGAGTAATTGGGGGTATTTGAAAAAGTTTTTCAAGTAATACCGACATTTACTCAGTAAATGAAGCATTTACTCAGTAAATGCAGTTCACTTACCCAAAAAAATGAGTAATTGGGGGTATTTGAAAAAGTTTTTCAAGTAATACCGACATTTACTCAGTAAATGAAGCATTTACTCAGTAAATGAAGTTCAATTACCCAAAAATGAGTAATTGGGGGTATTTGAAAAAGTTTTTCAAGTAATACCGACATTTACTCAGTAAATTTCAATTCAATTCAATTCAAATATCTTTATTCACCCAGGTATTAATAAAATACATAAGGGGTTTACAAAGTAATATTTTACAATATATATATATGTTCCGGTTGTAAAGTCCTGAAAAGATAATACAGTATTAATAGTCATTTGATTATTTTTAAACAGAGATATAAAAAATAATATACATTTTTAATGTTTTAAAGAAAGAAATGGGGGTTCAAGTGAGGATATATTAGCACCTTATATAACATAAATACTGGGAAGTACACAATGCCTTATTGCACGCTCTAGTAATTTTATTTACTACGACGGGGTTGTTTTTTTGTGTGTGTGTGTGTGAATGAATGCCTCGTGCAAATTGTTCTTGTCGCGCAGTAATTCGGTTCAGACAACACATGTGTAACCTGGTCAATTCATTAAATATGAAAAAAAAAAAAAAAATAAATAAATAAATGAATTCGCATGTTTCACAAGCAATTGGGATAAATATTCACCGGATTTATTAGGATTTACGCAATAAGGTACTGTTTACCCAGTAATAGTTAATATAATGTAATGTGTAATTCAGTAATGAGTAATTTTATAATGCACAAGTGCCGTTGGGGGTACGGGACCTCTTCGAAATTCTTTAATTTTCAAATTTGAAATGCTTTAACAAGATTGATTATGCAAGATCGACGTACTCACGGCGGGACTTATCTAGCGTATTTCAAGACATGCATATCAAATGACACATTCAACACAATCATTTTTCAACATTAATACAATAATAACATACGAATTTATGTTTTCAATGGCTATACTTTTAATGTCTGCGGAACTCACCTAACGCACATGCTTGAGCAATATTGATAAGAATTTACAGAGTATCTTAAGATCATTTTCCGACTGTATGTTGACAATTCGTTTAAAGTTAGGATCATTATTTTCAAGGCAGAAAGTTTGTAAAATGTTTTGTCTTTGTTCTTTGAATTTTTCGCAACGTAATAAATAGTGTTTGCTATTGCCAATAGCGTTTTCTGAACAAAGTACGCATCGCCTATTTTCTGGAGACGTCCCGTCCCAGCGTCCCGTTTCTTCTGGAAAGTGCGTGTTATTTGTGCGAAATTTAAACATTATTTCCCGTTCATACTTTGGTAAACGTATTAGATATTTTTCAATGCTATGGGTTTCTTTATAGACTGCATAAGTTCTACCCTTATTAGATGACTGGAGTTGTGTGTTCCATTCCTGATAATACTGATCGATAAGGATTTGTTTTATAGAATTTCCTAAGTTTGGGGTATTTAGGGCAGGTTGAAGTAACCACACATCTGCTCTACCACTAGATTCAAGTATAGTTTTAATATGTCTCAGCCATTTAAAATCTTTTTCTGGTTGTTTAAGCATATATTGATAAATTTTGTAAGATAATTTTGAGACTTTCCCAGTAACTAACCTATTCCAAAACGAAATCATCCTATTTTTAATCATAATTGATATCGGTATTACTCCAGTCTCGCCGTATAACATATATTACCCAAAAATGAGTAATTGGGGGTATTTGAAAAAGTTTTTCAAGTAATACCGACATTTACTCAAAAATGGGTAAATGAATACCCAAAAATGAGTATTTGTGGGTATTTGGAAAACTTTTTCAAGAAATACCGCCATTTAATCAGTAAATGAAGTTCAATTACCCAAAAATGAGTAGCTGAACCACGATAAAAAAGGGTGAACAAAGTTCAAATAGGGCTGAACTATTTTATTCTTACCACTAACCCTTACTCTAATCTAATATAATCTTATTTTCATTAATCGGAAAGCAATGGCACCTGGTCCCCCCGGACTTATAGCCGGTATTAGCTTCTCAAAGGAAGGGGTATCATTGGGCGCCACCCAACTCATTGTCGCCAGGTTTTACTCAAAAAACCTACCTAAAAAAAGACTGTTAACTCACAAACCATCAAAAAATGGGTAAATGAGTTATTGGTGGTTTTTGAAAAAAACCTCTTAAAACGATAACCTATTTACTCAACTATTGGGTAAATGAGTTAACTATTTGACCTACATTTCTTAAATAGGGTTAACCCGGGTTAACCCTGGTAAAATACATATATAACTATTTGACCTACATTTCTTAAATAGGGTTAATCCTCGTTAACCCTGGGTTAATGTAAATTGACCCTTGCTTTTAAAAAGTTTAATTCTACTATGAGAAATACGACGGCCGTTGGTGGTTTTTGAAAAAAACCTCTTAAAACGATAACCTATTTACTCAACTATTGGGTAAATGAGTTAACTATTTGACCTACATTTCTTAAATAGGGTTAACCCGGGTTAACCATGGTAAAATACATATATAACTATTTGACCTACATTTCTTAAATAGGGTTAATCCTCGTTAACCCTGGGTTAATGTAAATTGACCCTTGCTTTTAAAAAGTTTAATTCTACTATGAGAAATACGACGGCCGGAATCGTTATTTAAAACCTCAAAACTTATATTTAGAGCAATTTGAATGAAATCCATCGTAAGAGTTGTCTCAAGTCAAAAATAGGCTACAATTATCATTAGAAATGGACGGTCAGAATGGTTATGTTCTACCTCAAAATTTAAATTTATTATAAATATATTGGTTGTCACCTAATTCAATCGTCTTTCAAATAATAATAAATATTCATAATTTGAATAACTTGCCCCTCATCGCTGTAGGTTCGAACCCCACTCGGGGCGTACAAATTCAAATAGAAAAATAAATGTTGAAAATATACCAACAATAATTTAAAAAAAAAAAAAACCCGCAACAAAAACAAAAGTAAAATTGTTACTTACATTTTTCAACAAAATCCTATTCCTATTAAAAAAATGCACAAAATCAAAAAAAAATTCAATACCATCTTAACACTATGAAAAGAATAATTTGAATGAACAAAAATGACGAACGCATTCTATATATATAAACAAGTGTAGTCACGTGACCCGCCATTTTGAATTTGGTCACGTGGGGGTGCCAATTCAGGGGTCCCAATGTTCGCTTCTAGCTTATACCCTAACCCTAACCCTAACCCTAACCACTTTAACTAAATTTTAAAACAAACATTCTTATTTCTTATATACTTAAAATGTTAATAAACATTAATCACACATGAACAATTACTCAATAAACATTTTTCTTTATTTTATACTGAAAAATCATATGTAATTATTAAAACACTTTAACTAAATTCAAAACAAACATTCTTATTTCTTATATACTTAAAATGTTAATAAACATTAATTGCACATGAACAATTACTCAATAAACATTCTTTTCTATTTTATACTGAAAAATCATATGTAATTATTAAAACACTTTAACTAAATTCAAAACAAACATTCTTATTTCTTATATACTTAAAATGTTAATAAACATTAATTACACATGAACAATTACTCAATAAACATTCTTCTTTATTTTATACTGAAAAATCATATGTAATTATTAAAACACTTTAACTAAATTTAAAACAAACATTCTTATTTCTTATATACTTAAAATGTTAATAAACATTAATTACACATGAACAATTACTCAATAAACATTCTTTTCTATTTTATACTGAAAAATCATATGTAATTATTAAAACACTTTAACTAAATTCAAAACAAACATTCTTATTTCTTATTTACTTAAAATGTTAATAAACATTAATTGCACATGAACAATTACTCAATAAACATTCTTCTTTATTTTATACTGAAAAATCATATGTAATTATTAAAACACTTTAACTAAATTTAAAACAAACATTCTTATTTCTTATATACTTAAAATGTTAATAAACATTAATTACACATGAACAATTACTCAATAAACATTCTTTTCTATTTTATACTGAAAAATCATATGTAATTATTAAAACACTTTAACTAAATTCAAAACAAACATTCTTATTTCTTATATACTTAAAATGTTAATAAACATTAATTACACATGAACAATTACTCAATAAACATTCTTCTTTATTTTATACTGAAAAATCATATGTAATTATTAAAACACTTTAACTAAATTTAAAACTAACATTCTTATTTCTTATAAGAATTAAACTGTTAATAAACATTGATTACACATTTAAATGTCTCAGGTAAGCAATAACATATCATGCCTAGGCCCATGATGAGAAACACACCTTCAGGCTTGAGTATGTGTAACCTTAAGCCTTTTGGCTGCCGATTCCATCTTATTCGTCGCGTCTTTACACAGACCTTCCAATTCTTTTCGAGTACGCTCGTTCTTAATGCGATGGATCAAGTATTTTTTAAAGTTTGCTCCTTTTTTGGGTGTATATTCGGCCTCCCAAATATTATCTTTAATTCCGGCCATAAAGATGTGATTCGCAAGCTCTGTTGGGCCCACATGATCGCTGGTCTCGCAATGATAGCGTACATACGCTCTCTTCAAATCCGGGAGGCATTCGTTAGAAGCTCTTTTCGGCTTCTGCTGGTAGAATTCTGAGACCTTCTCTCTCAACCCCGAGGGTAGCTCCTCCAGAGTCGTATAAGCATTTTTCTGTGGCGGGGGTCTCAGTTCAACCATTTTCACCTGTTGTCCTGATTCATTTTCGGTACTGTTAGCAGGGTTGGTGATAATGACTTTAGTCGCGTACGAAATTTCTTCTTCGTCCATCTTTTCAACCGCTTCCTGGCTGGCACTTTCTCCAGCTGCTCCTTCACTCTCATCGTACACTACCGCCTGCCCCAACCCTGATGAGACCATGGCTTGCTGCAACATGTTCGTGTTACCCTCTAACGCCTGTAATCCTGCCGCTGTAATAGTGAAGAACATATCCCGACACTTGCACGGTTGACTCTGCTCGTCGTTTGTTTTGAGGGTTTTTACCTGAAGTTCCAATCCTCTAACTACTCCTTCCAATATCTCTAATTTGGAGATCATATCTTGATTGGCCTTTCCGGTGTGTTCCTTTAATGTGTTTAATTCACATTTTATTTGTTTCTGAACATTTTGTACTTGTTGAAGTTTGACATCAATATCCTCAACTCTTTTGTCCATTTGGTGTCTCATATCCCACAGTACCTCCTCAAACTTCCCGGTAACCGTACCGAGGAAACTACTCAGTAGGTCTTTCACAAGGTCTACATTTTCGTCACCATCCTCCTGGTAAGACATTATGCCTGAAAGTAAAATAAAAATATAAGGCTTTTGTACCTTTGGTATCTTATATTGCATATGTTAGTATTTATCTGATATAGACAAGGACAATCAGTTTAGTTTACTTTCTTTCAGTTTTTCTTATGTTTTAATTGCAAGTTATATCAGCTTTGGTTCAGCCTTAGATTATCTAATATTAATTCAACTTCAATCATATCAGCTTATGTTAGCATCGGATCAGCTTAGGTTAAGCTTCATATCAACGTTTATTTACTAGTAAGAGCAATCATCATACCAAGATCGAAGTTTCTAGGCCTAAGAGTTCTTAAGTTATTGATCTGAAACCTTTTTTACCTTCAAGGTCAATGTGACCTTGATCTTTAATCCCTTCATCTTAAAATCTAATGTGTTCATTTACTGGTCATGAGCAATCATCATACCAAGTTTGAAGTTCCTAACCCTAAGCGTTCTTTAGTTTTGATCTGAAACATTTTTTACCTACAAGGTCAATGTGACCTTGTCCTTTGATCCATTGACCCCAAAATCCACATGAATTATTTCCTGGTCATTTGCAATCATCATACCAAGTTTGAAGCTCCTAGGCCTAAGCGTTCTTTAGTTATTGATCTGAAACTATTTTTACCTACCAGGTCCATGTGACCTTGACCTTTCTTCCCTTGACCCTTAAATCAACAGGGATTATTTACTGGTCATTTGCAATCATCATACCAAGTTTGAAGCTCCTAGGCCTAAGCGTTCTTTAGTTATCAGAAACTGTTTTAACTTACAAGGTCAATTTGACCTTGACCTCTGACCCCTTGATCCAAAAATCTAATGGGTGTATTTACTGATCATGAGCAATCATTATACCAAGTTTGGTGTTCCCAGACCTAAGCGCTTTTTAGTTATTGATCTAAATCTGTTTTTTTTTCTATAAGGTCAATGTGACCTTAATCTTGGACCCCTTGATCCAAAAATCAATAGGGGTCATTTACTGGTCATGACCAATCATCGTTTTAAGTTTGAAGTTCCTAGGCCTAAGGGTTCTTTAGTTGTTTATTGGAAACCAATTGGTTTACAGACGACAGACAGACAAATGCAAAGCAGTATACCCTCACTTCTTTGAGAGGGGCATAAGAACATATTGACATCAAATATTACAAAATATTTAACAAAACCAAGCAGTTTGTAATAACTAGAACTGCCACTATAATGGCGTGAATACCCTCGCATACCACTTTGTCAGAATCAACAGTGGCCATTTAGAGCTCAAGGACAACCTCCCGGCCAAATCTGAGGTTACTAAGCCAGTGCATTGCTAAGTTATGTATTCTACATGCTTCAAATGTGAAAATGTCAAAATCAATAAACTGCGGACAGGCACTCTTTATCTATTGAGAAGAAAAGCTTTTTTTAACAAGGTCCCTGTGACCTGGACCTTTGACCCAGTGACCTCAAAATCAATAGGGGTCACCTTATGGTAATGATCAACATCCATGCCAAATATGAAGACTGTGGGTCAAAGGAATCTTAAGTTAATGGGTGGACAAACTTTTTGAAATCAAAGTCCTTGTGACCTTGACCTTTGATCCAGTGACCTCAAAATCAATACGGGTTACCTACTAATCATGACTAACCTCCATTCCAAATATGAAGACTGTGGGTCAAAGGAATCTAAAGTTATTGGGCGGACAAGCTTTTTGAAGTCAATGACCCTGTGACCTTGACCTTTGACCTGGTGACCTCAAAGTCAATAGGGGTCATCTACTAATCATGACTAACCTCCATGCCAAATATGAAGACTATAGGTCAAAGGAATCTTAAGTTATTGGGCGGACAAGCTTTTTGAAGTCAAGGCCCCTGTGACCTTGACCTTTGACCTTGTGACCTCGAAATCAATAGGGGTCATCTACTAATCATGACTAACCTCCATGCCAAATATGAAGACTAAGGGTCAAAGGAATCTTAAGTTATTGGGCGGACAAGCTTTTTGAAGTCAAGGCCCCTGTTACCTTGACCTTTGACCTTGTGATCTCAAAATCAATAGGGGTCATCTACTAATCATGACTAACCTCCATGCCAAATATGAAGACTAAGGGTCAAAGGAATCTTAAGTTATTGGGCGGACAATAAAAAACCGACGGACGGCCGGACAGCCGGACGGACAAGCTGATTCCAGTATACCCCCACATTACAACTTTGTTGTGCGGGGGTATAAAAATTATGACAAACAATTAACAAACTTACCGAATTTACAATCCTTATATCAATATCCAAAATAAACACAATGAAATAAACAAAAACCAGTCTTTACCCTCCAGGTAACAGTTCATTTATGACCAAATCGTATTTTAAGAATAACAAAGTTAAAAATCTAATACATCTAAGCTTAATTTCATCATCTTATCATGTCATGTAACTTAAGTTCAGGCTCATCTATACAGTTAGGGTCCTGTTCAGAACTAGTGTCTTTATAGCTTATAGTGGCGTTCCCCAGGGTTCAGTTTTCTTCCCATTGCTTTTCATACTGTTCATTCATACAAATCTGAACCGAATGTGAAACGAAGCTTAACCGATCATAATTGACTGAACACGAGCTGATATGATACAAGCTGATTCGAAGTTGGACCGAAGTTGATCCGAAGCTCAAACGAAGTTGATACGAAGCTAAAATAGTTCAAAGTTGCGTTCCCCAGGGGTAAGTTCTCTGTCCGTTGGTTTAATACTGTTAGTGAATGACACATCAGAATTAGTATATTTAATATTGTATACAGTTTCTGCTTAAGTTTAAAGTGGCGTGACCCAGGGGTCAGTTCTCTGTCCGTTGCTTTTCACACTGAATATGAATCAGCATAGGATCAGCTTTGGTTCAGATTTGAATCAGATTTTTTCATTTTGTGTTTCATAATATATCAGGATCAGTTCAGCTTCGTATCACCATCAGTTAAGGTTCGTATGAGCTTCGGGTTAGTTCAGAACTAGTGTCTTCCATATAGTACATACTATAGCTTATAGTGGCGTTCCCCAGGATTCAGTTCTCTTGCCTTTGCTTTTCATTCTGTTCATTATACAAATCTGAAGAACCGAAGGTGATAGGAAGTTAAACCGGTCATAATTAAACAGAATCCGCTCAGCTTTGTATCATCTTCGGTTCAAGTTAGGATCTGGTTCGGTTGGGCTATGGTTCAGCTTCTGTCGTATTTGCTCGGGTTCATTGAACAATCAGGACCAGTTCGGTTAAATATCACCTTAAGTTCAACATCTAATCAGTTTCGGTTCAGCATCGGTTAATGTTAGGTTCAGCTTCTATCATATCAAATCGGTTTCAGCTACAAATCAGGATCGGTTCAGCTTCGTATCAGCAGCGAATCAGCTTCGATTCACCCGGTTCAGTCACGTGTCCTGATCGTAATCATTGTTTTAATGTCACCATATAATTTGAATGTTACGTTAAAAAGGGGACAACATTCTTCATTGATCAAACCCATTTTTAAAATTAACTTTTCATGTTGATAATCCATACAAAGAATGCATCGATAAACTTATATAATTATTTTCCATTACTTGTTTTTTTAAATATTAATGAAAAGCAAATTAATATTCAATTCCTCAAAATTAAAAAAAGAAAACACGGTACTTTCATCCACCAGAAAAGAAAAAAGAATCAAAATGATACCATACTATAAACAATTTGATATAAAACAAACTATTCAGCTGATCTAATTACATTTTTAAGAATATACCATCACTAATAAACAAACATACCGATTTTTCGGAATGATTTTCCAAAGTCCAAAATACAAAAACACTAAACAATTAAAATGAAATGTGTACGGTACTATAAACAGTAAGATCACGACTGAATTGTATGGCTCGGTTCACATTGTGATCAGCTTTGAATCAGCTCCGGTTCAGCATCGGATCAGCTCCGGTTCAGCATCGGATCAGCTTAGATTCAGCATCGGCTCAGCTCCGGTTCACCATCAGATCGGATTAGATTCAGCATCGAAACAGCTTCGGTTCAGCATCGGATCAGCTCCGGTTCAGCTTCGGATAAGCTTCGTTTCACCAAGGTATGGTTAACATTCGAATCAGCTTCGGCTCAGCATCGGATCAGCTCCGGCTCAGCATCGGCTCAGCATCGGATCAGCTTAGATTCAGCATCGGCTCAGCTCCGGTTCCGCTTCGGTTTACCAAGGCATGGTTCACCTTCGAATCAGCTTCGGTTCAGCATCGGATCAGCTAAGATTCAGCATCGGCTCAGGTCCGGTTCAGCTCCGGTTCAGCATCGGATCAGCTTAGATTCAGCATCGGCTCAGCTCCTGTTCACCATTAGATTCAGCAACGGATTAGATAAATATTAATTTCCTCTACGCAAAGAAAATTTTAAAGACACGTTACCTTCTTCCATCAGACAAAAAAAAAATGATACCATACTAAAAACAATTTTATATAAAACATCATATAATTCAGCTGATCTGATCACATTTGTAAAAATAAATAATATACATATACCATCAATAATAAAGAAACATACCTGTTTTTCGGAATGATTATCCAAAGTCCAAAATACAAAAACACTAAACAATTAAAATGAAATGTGTACGGAACGTACTGTAAACAGTGAGATCACGACTGAATTGTAAGGCTCGGTTCAGCTTTGAAACACATTGAGATCAGCTTTGAATCAGCTCCGGTTCAGCATCGGATCAGCTCCGGTTCAGCTTCGGTTCAGCTCCGGTTCAGCCTCGGATCAGCTCAGGTTCACCATCGGATCAGCTAAGATTCAGCATCGGCTCAGCTCCGGTTCACCATTAGATTCAGCTCCGGTTCAGCATCGGATCAGCTTCGGTTTAACAAGGTTCGGTTCACCTTCAAATCAGCTACGGTTCAGCATCGGATCAGCTTAGATTCAGCATCGATTCAGCATCGGCTCAGCTCCAGTTCAGATCCGGTTCAGCATCGGATCAGCTTAGATTCAGCATCGGCTCAGCTACGGTTCAGCATCGGATCAGCTTAGATTCAGCATCGGCTCAGCATCGGCTCAGCTCCGATTCAGCTCCGGTTCAGCATCGGATCAGCTTAGATTCAGCTCCGGTTCAGCATCGGTTCACCACGGTTTGGTTCACCTTCGAATCAGCTTCGGTTCAGCACCGGATCAGCTTAGATTCAGCATCGGCTCAGCTCCGGTTCAGCATCGGATCAGCTTAGATTCAGCTCCGGTTCAGCATCGGTTCAGCATCGGTTCACCAAGGTATGGTTCACCTTCGAATCAGCTTCGGTTCAGCATCGGATCAGCTTAGATTAAGCTCCGGTTCACCATCGGATCAGCTTCGGTTCAGCATCGGATCAGCTTCGGTTCAGCATCGGATCAGCTTCGGTTCACCATTGTATCAGCTGCGGTTCAGCATCAGATCAGGTACGGTTCACATTCGAATCAGCTTCGGTTCAGCATCGGATCAGCTCCGGTTCGCCATCGGATCAGCTTCGGTTCAGTATCAGATCAGCTTCGGTTCAGCATCGGATCAGCTTCGGTTCAGCATCAAATCAGGTTCGGTTCACCTTCGAATCAGCTTCGGTTCAGCATCGGATTAGGTTCGGTTCAACTTCTATTATATTAGCTCGGGTTCAGTGACAAATCAGGATCGGTTTAGCTTCCTATAATCTTTGGTTCAGCATCGGATCAGCATCGGATTAGCTTCAGTTCAGCTTCGGTTCACGTATTACCTTTAATCATCTCAGACAAGGTTCGGTAACAAAGCAGGATCTGTTCAGCTTCGTATCACCTTCGGTTCAGGTTAGGATCAGCTTCGGTTCAGCTTTTATCGTATCAGCTCAGGTTCAGTCACAAATTAGGATCGGTTCAGCTTGTATCACCTTCGGTTCAGCTTCGAATCAGCTTCGTATGAGCATCGGATTAGCTTCGGATCAGCTTCGGTTCAGCTTCGGATTACCTTTTATCATCTCAGCCAAGCTTCGGTAACAAATCAGGATCGGTTCAGCTTCGTATCACCTTCGGTTAAGGTTGGGATCAGCTTCGTTTCAGCTTTTATCGTATCAGCTCGGGTACAGTCACAAATAAGGATCAGTTCAGTTTCGTATCACCTTCGCTTCAGCTTCGGATCAGCATCGGATCAGCTTCGGATCAGCTTAAGTTCAGCTTCGGATTACCTTTGATCATCTCAGCCAAGCTTTGGTAACAAATTGGTTCAGCTTCGTATCACCTTCGGTTCAGGTTGGGATCAGCTTCGGTTCAGCTTTTATCGTATTAGCTCGGGTTCAGTCACAAAGTAGGATCAGTTCAGCTTCGTATCACCTTCGGTTAAGCTTCGAATCAGCTTTGGATCAGCACCGGATCAGATCTCGTTCGGATTCTATCATTTTAGCTTGAGCTCAGTGAAAAATCAGGATGGGTTTAGCTTCCTATAATTTTTAGTTCAGCATCGAATCAGATTCGGATTATCCTCGGTTCAGCTTTTATCGTACCTTTTATCACCTCAGCCAAGGTTCGGTAACAAATCGTGATCGGTTCAGCTTCGTATCACCTTCGGTTCAGGTTCGGTTCAGTTTGGGATCAGCTTCGGTTCACCTTTTATCGTATCGGCTTGGGTTCAGTCACAAATTAGGATCAGTTCAGCTGTGTATCACCTTCGGTTCAGCTTCGAATCAGCTTCGGTTCAGCTTCGGATCAGCTTTGGTTTGATTTTTATCTTTACAGCCCGGGTTCAACCACAAATCAGGATCGGTTCAGCTTGCTATAATCTTTTGTTCAGCATCAGATCAGCTTCGGATCAGCTTCGGTTCAGCTTCGTATTACCTTTAATCACCTCAGCTAAGGTTCGGTAACAAATCGGGATCGGTTCAGCTTCGTATCACCTTCGGTTCAGGTTCGGTTCAGGTTGGGATCAGCTTCGCTTCACCTTTTATCGTATCGGCTCGGGTTCAGTCACAAATTAAGATAATTTCAGGCTCATATCACCTTCGTTTCAGCTTTGAATCAGCTTCGGATCAGCACCGGATCAGGTCCGGTTCATCTTCTATCATTTCACCTCGAGTTCAGTGACAAATCAGGATCGGTTCAGCATTATATCACCTTCGGTTCAGCTTCGGATCAGCTTTGGTTTAATTTTATCTTTTCAGCTCGGTTTCAGCCACAAATCTGGATCGGTTCAGCTTCCTATAGATTTAGCATTGGATCAGCTTCGGATCAGCTTCGGTTCAGCTTTGGATTACCTTTTATCACCTCAGCCAAGGTTCGGTAACAAATTGGAATCGGTTCAGCTTCGTATCACCTTCAGTTCAGGTTCGGTTCAGGTTTGGATCAGCTTTGGTTCACCTTTGGTTCACCTTTTATCGTATCGGCTCGGGTCAGTCACAAATTAGGATCAGTTCAGCTTCGTATCACCGTCGGTTCAGCTTCGAATCAGCTTAGGATCAGCACCGGATCAGATCCGGTTCAGCTATCATTTCAGCTCGAGTTCAGTGACAAATCAGGATCGGTTCAGCATTATATCACCTTCGGTTCAGCTTCTAATCAGCTCCGGTTCAGCTTCGGATCAGCTTTGGTTTAACTTTATCATTTCAGCTCGAGTTCAGCCACAGATCAGGATTGGTTCAGCTTGCTTAAGTTTTTGGTTCAGCATTGGATCAACTTTCGATTAGTTTCGGTTGAGCTTCATTTCATCATTAATAATGTAAGCTCGGGCTCAGTAACAAATCAGGATAGATGCAGCCGTAAAAAGAGGGAAAGAGGCATTTGACCGAAACTGAACCACGATAAAACAGGGTGTACAAAATTCAAATGGGGCTGAACTATTTTACTCTTACCACTATCCCTTACTCTAATCCAATATATTCTTATTTTTGTTCATCTGAAGCAAAGGCACCTGGCCCCCCGGACTTATAGCCGGTATTAGCTTCTCAAAGGAAGGGGTATCATTGGACGCCACCCAACTCATTGTTGCCAGTTTTACTCAAAATTCTCTGTCCCTACAGACCGCACGTAGTCATAAACCGAAGCAATATTCAACGCAATGTCAATGGTTCATATTTCATTACACATAGTCAGACGTTTTTTTTCTATGAATCAGTCAACCGCCCACCAATCATCATCATCCATCGCCGTCATCGAACACCACCCAACAACTGCACTGCATAACACAAATCTAACACAAGCAAATATTTCCTATCCAAATTATATACCTTTTTTCTAACCATATAGAAATTGCCATAATCCATGTTTATCATTTATGAATAACCAAATTAAAATAAAAATGTTAATGTATTGATAGTTTAGAACTTATCGATATATTTCACTTTACTATAACATTTCTTCTATTCAATCATATCATTGACATATCATTATCAACACTACCATCATTTTCGTTAAAACTATTCCAAATATAACTTGAAAGTAAAGAAAATATTACAAGTTCTGTCATTTCAAGATATACTCACAGTATTAAATAAAGATAACTTAGGTTTCAAAAACAATCCTTTTCCTTATTTATCTTTTTAAATTTTTACAATAATATGAACAATATAACAAAATATGTTTTAATATAAAGAAAGCATTTTTTAAATAAACATATCTTTCCTAAATGAGATAACGCGCGAGTTTTACTCCCGTGGTTAATTATCATTTACTCCCAGAGTAAACTCTACCAATTATCGAGAGTTTACTTTATGAGTAAATGGTCATTAATCCAAGTGTAAACTTTTACACTAACCGAGATTTACTTCCGGAGTTAATGATCATTTACTCTCACAGTAAACTATAACAATAATGGAGAATTTACTACATGAGTAAATGATCATTATTCCAAGAGTAAACTATTTTACTAACCGAGATTTATTCCTGGAAATAATGAGCATTTACTCCCACAGTAAACTCATTTAATTAAAGAAAGTTTATTAAACATTATAGTTAATCTATTCTTTTTAACAATGACTTTGACATCTTTATCATCAGCCATCATCATACTTGCCACAACTTTTTGAAATATCACATAGGAAATTAAAAACAACATTTCAAACTTAACAATTTCAATTTCAAATTGATTTTTGGTCACGAAGGGTGACATCTTGGGGGATGACATCTGTCGGTTTTTACCCTATTCCCTAACCCTAATCCAAACCCTTACCCTAACACTTGAACTAAAACAAACATATTTATTTTCTTTAATGCTTTAAAATGTTATGAAATATTAATAACTAAAACAAACGTTCTTCTTTTATGCTTAAAAATTTTGTGAAATATTAATAACACTTGAACTAAGACAAAAACCGCCTCCGTGGTCGAGGGGTTAGAGCCGATGACTTCTAATCCAGTTACCTCTCTGGCGTGAGTTCGATCCCCGGGAGATGCTTTGGTAGTTTAGCACGGAGGAAGGTAGTCTATTACTAGTGTAACTCTCGAGGAACGTTGGTTAGTAAACTACCCACCTATATGACTGATATACTGTTTGGAAAAGGCGTAAAATGAAATAAACAAACTAAGACAAATATTAATATTTTTTATGATTAAAAATGTTATAAAATATTAAAATTTGTTATGAAATATTAATAACACTTGAACTAAAACAAACATTCTTTTTATTTCCCTCGTCATGGGTATGTGGGGGTCGAGGGCATCCCCCTCCATACCTTACAAAGATTTTATTTATCATATATATATATACACATGTATCAAATATTTGTTGATTAAGTAACAATTATTGTCATTGAGTATTAATCACAACTTCACATTTCCACAATAATATATACAAATGTACATACACAAAATAATATACAAACAATATCACAAGGGAAATAACAGAAGAGAAAAAAAGGAAAGGTAACTCATACATTGAACAGAGAAAACATTATGTAGTTGTTTCTTATACTCAAACTTTTAACAAAAAGCAATGGTTGTATATTAATAAATTATAAATTTACATTACTTTAAAAAGAATTAAATGATTTTTTGAAGAATTGTCCAATTCATTATGTTATCTTTTGTATTTGTTGCACATGCATCAATAATTGAAGAGGCTAATTTAAAACTTCTAGTTAATCCATCTATATTTGGTAAATTATTTTTTCTCCTACATAAATAAACATATTTCTTTATCTCTAGACATAGGATATTGTACTTTGACTGGCTCTTTTTTGTATAACCTAATATAAAAGTTTGACAATCAATATCAAATAAAACATCATGATTCCTAACAATTTTAATAATTTCTGTAATCAATATTTTGACAAATGAGCATTCCCAAAATAGGTGTAACAATTTTCATGTTCTGATTTACAAAAAGTACACATACTTGTAACTGATAAATTCATTTTCAAAAGAAGGTAATTAGTAGCTAATATTCTATGTGTTAGTCTTGTCTGAAACCATTGCAAGTAAGAATCATTGGTAATGTCAAAAACAAACATTCTTATTTATTTAATGCTTTCAAATTTTAAGAAATATCAATTACACATCAATTACACATGAACTAAAACAAACATTTTTTAGGCAAAAAATGTTATGAAATATTAATAACACTTGAACAAAAACAAGTTCTTTAACTATAGTCAAAAGTAACAAACTATTTCAGGGTGGCAATACCGCGTGATGTGTCTTATGACGTTATGGTAAGACACACTATACTTTCAAAAACCCTCAAACTTGACTGTTCGCCATCTTTTGTCTCTTTGCGACAGGGTTCATCTTCGCATTTGCATCCTTACAAATGCCTTCCATTTCTTTTCTTGTCCTTTCATTCTTTATTCGCTGAGTTAAGTACCTCATAAAATTGGACCCTTTTCTAGGAATATATTCAGAATCACAAATTTTATTCTTTATTCCTGACAAAATGATGTTATTTGCTACCTCGGTGGGGCCTAAAGTCTCCCCAGACTCGCAACGGTAGCGCACATACGCCCTCTGAAGGTCTTGCAAACATTCATTAAAGGCCCTTTTGGGCTTTTCTTGATAGAACTGCTGCATCTTTTCCCGCAAGCCCGAAGGCAGCTCTTCCAGGATGGAATATGTTTTCTTTTGCGGGGGGATGACTTGAAAAGTTTTGATCTCATCTTCCCCTGACTTCACATTTTTTATGGAAGTTTGTGTTTGGGTCGCAGTGGAATCACCTTGTTCATTTGTTGGGTTTGTTTGTAAGTTTATTTTAGTGGCAAACAAATCACCGTCCTTTTCCAAGTTATTGTCCCTGAAATGGATTTCTTAAGGATGATGGTAGAATTTGCTTTAAGGTTGGGATAGATTATGCGCCCTTCAGCTTCTTCAGTATCGTTACAGGCCACTAAAGACTTCAGGTTTACATCAAAAATAACAGACTGCTCTAAATCCGATGACAGTATGGCTTGCTGCAAAGGTGTTCGCCTTTATCCATCCCATCATCCAGTATCTGCATTCCCGCAGCTGTCACTGTATATAACATTTCACGACATTTACAAGGCAAACTTTGGTCCTGCTTTGTTCGAAGGGATTTTACCTCCAGTTCTAACCCCCGAACAACCGATTCCAATTTCTCATATTTTGAAATGAGTTCTTGGTTGGTTTTTCCTTGTTTCTCCTTCAGGCTGTTCATTTCACTTTGGATCTCCTTTTGTACAGTTTCAACTTTTTCTAGATTTACATCTATGTCCCTCACACTTTTTCCAAGCTCGTTCTTCATTTCGCCGAGCTCTTCCTCGAATTTATTTGTTACATTATCGAGAAAATTACTCAATATTTCCTTAACAAGATCGACAGTTTTCTCACCACCATCGCTCTCCTGGTATGCCATTATGCCTGAAAATAGAATAAAACCATTAGGCTTCTGTAACTCTGGTATCTTTGTATATGTTAGTATTTATCTGATATGTTCAATAGAAATTTAAGATTTCGACAAGATCGATAGCGAACGCGCATATTATATAATATGTACATGTATTTAACAAAAGCTAAAGTGACACAAGGACGATCAGTTTAGTTTAGTTTCTTTCAGTTTTTCTTCTGTTTTTTTTTTCAGTTATATCAGCTTCGGTTCAGCCTCACATTATCTAATATCAGCTCGGGCTAAAATAGAGAAAGCAAGAATCACAGATAAGAATTTATTCAGTTTAGGATCATTTTTGAATCATAATCGGTTCAGCTTCATATCAGCTTTGGTTCAGTACCCATGATGATCCAAAGCTGAATCGGTTCAGCTTTTATCTTATCAGGCCGGGTTCAGTCACAAATTAGGATAAGTTCAGCTTCGTATCACCTTCGGTTCAGCTTCGAACCAGATTAGGATCAGCATCAGGTCAGCTTCGGATCAGCTTCGGTTCAGCTTCGGATTACCTTTTATCATCTCAGCCAAGCTTCTTTAACAAATCAGGATCGGTTCAGCTTCGTATCACTTTCGGTTCAGCTTCGAATCAGCTTCGGATCAGATCCGGTTCAGCTTCTATCATTTCAGCTCGGGTTCTGCCACAGATCAGGATCGGTTCAGCTTCCTAAAGTCTTTGGTTCAGCATCGGATCAGCTTTGGATTAGTTTCGGTTGAGCTTCATTTCATCTTGAATCATGTAAGCTCGGGCTCAGTAACAAATCAGGATAGATGCAGCCGTAAAAAAGAGGAAAGAGGAAGCTGACCGAAGCTGAACCAACGATAAAAAAAGGGGTGAATTAAGTTCAAAAAGGGCTCGAAACTATTTTATTCTTCCACTAACCCTTACTCTAATCCAATATTATCTTATTTTTTGTTAATCGAAAAGCAAAGGCACCTGGTCCCCCGGACTTATAGCCGGTACTATCTTCTCAAAGGAAGGGGTATCATTGGTCGCCACCCAACTCATTGTCGCCAGGTTTTACTTAACATTCACTGTCCCTAAAGATCGCACGTAGTCATAAACCAAAGCAATATTAAACACAGTTTCAACGGTTCATATTTCATTACACATAGTGAAACGTTTTTTTTTTCTCAAATAAGCAGTCAACCATCAATCATCATCATCCATCGCCGTCATCAAACACCACTCAACAACTGCACTGTATAACACAAATCTAACACAAGCAAAAATTTCCTATCGAAATTATGTATCTTTTTTAGGAATACCATATAGAAATTGCCATAATCCATGTTTATCATTTATTAATATCCAAATAAAAATAAAAATTTCAATTCACATTCTGCACGTTTGATAAATAATTTAATATACACATCTGATCAGGTTTGGTTCACCTTTGAATCAGCTTCGGTTCAGCATCGGATTAGCTCTGGTTCAGCATCAGATCAGGTTTGGTTCACCTTCCAATCAGCTTCGGTTTGGCATCGGATCAGGTTCGGTTTAACTTCGGTTCAGCATCTATCGTATAAGCTCGGGTTTATTCACAAATCAGGATAGGTTCATCTTAGAATCACTATCGGATCAGCTTCGATTTAGTATCAGATCAGGTTTTGTCCAGCTTCGAATCAGCTTTGGTTCAGCATCGGATCAGCTTCGGTTCCGCATCGGATCAGCTTCGGTTCAGCATCAGATCATGTTCGGTTCACCTTCGAATCAGATTCGGTTCAGCATCGGATCAGCTATGGTTCAGCTTATATCGTATCAGTTGGGCTTCAGCCACAAATTACGATCGGTTGAGCTTCTTATCAGCAGCGAATCAGCTTCGGTTCAGCCGGTTCAGTCACGTGTCCTCATCGAAATCTTTTTTTTAATGTTACCTTATTTATTTTTACCGTTACGTTAAAAAGAGGACAACATTATTCATTGATCAAAAATCATGTTAACATTTACTTTTCATAATGATAATTTCATACAAAGGATACATCAATGAACAAAAAATTATGAATGGAAAATAAATAAATATTCATTTCCTCTCCGCAAAGAAATTTTTAAAAACAGGGTACTTTCTTCCATCAGATAAGAAAAAAATCAAAATTATACCATTTTATATAAAACATCATACCATTCAGCTGATCTAATCACAATTTTTTTTAAAAAATATACATATACCATCAATAATAAAGAAACATACCTTTTTTAGGAAATATTATCCAAAGTCCAAAATACATAAACACTAAACAATTAAAAGAAAATGTGTGCTGTACTGCAAACAGTCAACTCACGACTGAATTTTAAGGATCGGTTCAGCTTTGTAACACATTGAGATCAGCTTCGAATCAGCTCCGGTTCAGCATCGGATCAGCTTCGCTTCAGCATCATGATCAGCTCAGCCAGTTCAGCATCGGATCAGCACCGGTTCAGCATCGGATCAGCTCCGGTTCGAAATCAGCTTCGGTTCAGCATCAGATCAGCTTCGATTCAGCATCAGATCAGGTTTGGTTCACTTTCGAAACAGCTTCGGTTCAGCATCGGATCAGCTTCGGTTCAGCATCAAATCAGGTTCGGTTCAGCATCGGATCAGCTCCGGTTCAGCATCGGATCAGGTTCGGTTCAGCATCAGATCAGGTTTGGTTCATTTGCGAATCAGCTTCGGTTCAGCCGGTTCAGTCACGTGTCCTGATCGTTATCCTTTTTTTTAATGTTACCATATTTTACGACCGTTACGTTAAAAAGGGGACATCATTATTCATTGATCAAAAATCATTTTAACATTAACTTTCATGTTGATAATTTCATACAATGGATACATCAATGAAAAGAACAAAATGAATGGAAAATAAATAAATATTCATTTCCTCTACGCAAACAAATTTTTAAAAAATACGGTACTTTCTTCTATCAGACAAGGAAAAAAATCACAAATTTATCCCATACTATAAACATTTTACATAAAACATCACACCATTCAGCCGATCTAATCACAATTTTTTAAAAAAAAAATAATATAATATAACATATGCCATCAATAAATAAAGAAACATACTTTTTTTTTCGGAAATATTATCCGAAGTCCAAAATACATAAACGCTAAAAAATTAAAATGGAATGTGTGCTCTACTGCAAACGGTCAACTCACGACTGAATTGTAAGGATCGGTTCAGCTTTTGTAACACATTGAGATCAGCTTCGAATCAGGTCCGGTTCAGCTCCGGTTAAGCATCGGATCAGCTCCGGTTCAGCATCGGATCAGCTCCGGTTCACCATCGGATCAGGTTCGGTTCAGCATCAGATCAGCTCCGACTCAGCATCAGATCAGGTTCGGTTCATCTTCGAATCCGCTTCGGTTCAGCATCGGATCACGTTCGGTTTAACTTCGGTTCAGCATCTATCGTATAAGCTCGGGTTTATTCACAAATCAGGATAGGTTTATCTTTGAATCAGCTTCGAATCAGCTGCGGTTCAGCATCAGATCAGCTTCGGTTCAGTAGCAGATCAGCTTCGGTTCAGCATTGGATCAGCTTCGGTTCACCATAGATCAGCTTCGTTTCAGTAGCAGATCAGCTTCGGTTCAGCATTGGATCAGCTTCGGTTCACCATCGATCATCTTCGGTTCAGAATATGATCAGGTTCGGTTCACCTTCGAATGAGCTTTGGTTCAGCATCACATCAGCTTCGGTTCAGCATCGGATCAACATCGGTTCAGCATCGGTTCAGCTTTGGTTCACCATGGTATCAGCTTCGGTTCAGCATCGGATCAGCTCCGGTTCACCTTCGAATCAGGTTCGGTTCACCTTCGAATCAGCTTCGGATCAGCTTCGGTTCAGCATCGGATCAGCTTCGATTCACAATCGGATCAGCTCTGGTTCACCATCGGATCAGCTTCGGTTCAGCATCGGATCAGCTTCGGTTGACCATGGTATCAGCTTCGGTTCAGCATCAGATCAGGTACTGTTCAAATTCGAATCAGCTTCGGATCAGCATCGGATCAGCTCTGGTTCGCCATCGGAAGAGCTTCGGTTCAGCATCAGATCAGCTTCGGTTCAGCATCGGATCAGCTTCGGTTTAGCATCAAAATCAGGTTCGGTTTCAGCTTCGAATCAGCTTCGGTTCAGCATCGGATCAGGTTTTTGTTCAACTTCTATCATATCAGCTCGGGTTTTCAGTGACAAAATCAGGATCGGTTTAGCTTCTAATAATCTTTGGTTAGCATCGGATCAGACACGGATTAGCCTCAGTTCAGCTTCGTTCAGCTTCGCTATTACTTTAATCATCTCAGACAAGGTTCGGTAACAAAGCAGGAGCTGTTCAAGCTTCGTATCACCTTCGGTTCAGGTTAGGATCAGCTTCGGTTCAGCTTTTATCGTACCAGCTTCAGGTTCAGTCACAAATTAGGATCGGTTCAGCTTGTATCACCTTTCGGTTCAGCCTTCGAATCAGCTTCGTATCAGCATTGGATTAGCTTCGGATCAGCTTCGGTTCAGCTTCGGATTACCTTTATCATCTCAGCCAAGCTTTGGTAAACAAATCAGGATCGGTTCAGCTTCGTATCACTTTCCGGTTCAGGTTGGCATTAGCTTTGGTTAAGCTTAGGATTACCTTTTATCATCTCAGCCAAGCTTCGGTTACAAATCAGGATCGGTTTAGCTTCGTATCACCTTCGGTTAAGGTTGGGATCAGCTTCGTTTCAGTTACTTTTATCGTATCAGCTCGGGTACACTCACAAAATACAGGATCCAGTTCAGCTTCGTATCACCTTCCGCTTCAGCTTCGGATCAGCAATCGATCAGCTTCGGATCAGCTTAAGTTCAGCTTCCGGATTACTTTGGGATCATTTCTCAGCCCAAGCTTTGGTAACAAATTGGGTTCAGCTTCGTATCAAACCTTCGGTTCAGGTTGGGATCAGCTTCGGTTCAGCCTTTTATCGTATTTAGCCTCGGTGTTCAGTCGCAAAAGTAGGAAAATCAGTTCCCAGCTTTCGTATCACCTTCGGTTAAGCTTCGGAATCCAAGCTTTGGATCAGCAACCGGAAAATTCAGATCTCGTTCGGATTCTAATCATTTTGCTTGAGCTCAATTGAAAATCAGGAATGGGTTTAGCTTCCTAATAACTTTTTAGGTTCAGCAATCGAATATCAGATTTGGGTTAATCCTCGGTTTCAGCTTTTTATCGTAAACCTTTTTAATCCCACCTTCAAGCCCAAGGGTTCGGTAAACAAATCGTATCGGTTCAGCTTCGTATCAACCTTCTGGTTCAGTTGGGTTCATTTGGGATCGGGCTTCGGTTCCCTTTTTTATCGATGGGGCCGGGGAAAGTCACAAATTTTGGGATCAGTTCACTGTGTATCACCTTCGGTTCAGTTTCGAATAAATTTTGGGTTTCGCATGGGATAAAGTTTTGGGTTTCCGCATCGGACATTTCCCGGTCGCATCAAGTGGGTTTCATTTAAACCTTTCAAATGGGGTTGGGGTTCGGGCACCCAGATCAGTTTCGGAGTTTTTCGGATAAGTTTGGGTTTTCACTTTCCAAATCAGCTAGGGTTTAAAGTTTTTTTCCGCCCTCAGCCCCGGCTTCAGCCAAAAATTTCGTTTTTCAGCTTCTATCAGCACGAATCAACTTGCGGTTCAGCCGGGTTCAAGTAGTGTCCTGAATCGAAATCTTTTTTTAAATTTACCCTTATTTTTTTTTTGACCTTTTTACGTTAAAAAGAGGACAACATTAATTCATTGAATCAAAAAACATGTTAACAATTTAACTTTTTCATACAAAGGATACATCAATGAAACAAAAATAATGAATGGAAAAAATAAATAAAAATTCATTTCCTCTCCGAAAAGAAATTTTTAAAAAAAGGGGTACTTTCTTCCATCAATAAAAAAAAATCAAAATTAATAAACCCTTTTATATAAAACATTATACATTCCTTTGATCAATCACAATTTTTTTTTTTAAAAAAATAATACAAATACCACAAAAAAATAAAAACTACCTTTTTTTTGGAAAAATAATCCAAAGCCAAAAATACCATAAAACACTAAACAATTAAAAAATGTGTGCTGACGAAAAAAAGTCAACTCACAACTGAAATTTTAGGAAATCGGTTTCAGCTTTGTAACACATTGAAGATCAAAGCTTCCCGAATCCGCTCCGGTTCAAGCATCGGATTTCATTTCGGTTCAAGCATCGGTTTTCAGCTCCAGTCAGCATCGGATAGCTCCGCTTCACAATCGGGTATCTTCGGTTCACATCGGATCTCAAACTCACCGGTTCACAATCGGAATCACTTCGTTCAAGTATCACAGATCACTTCGATCAGCCCTCAATCAGGTTTGGGGTTCAGCACAGATTAGTTTCGGTTCAACATCGGAAATCAGCTTTCCGTTCAGCATCCGGTCAGGTTTCGGTTTCAGGCAAATATCAAGGTTCCGGTTCACTTTCGAATCAGCTTTCGGTTCAAGCACGGAATCAAGCTCCGGTTCAGCATCGGATCAAGATTTGGCTCAGCATCAAGATTCAGGTTCGGTTTCCACTTTCGGATCAGGTTTTCGGTTTCAGCTAAATCAGAACATTCGGTTTCATACTTCCCGAATCAGCTTCGGGTTTCAAGCATGGGATCACCTAAATGGTTCAGCTTAATAAATCGTATCAGCTCGGCTTCAGCCACAAATAACGATCGGTTCAGCTTCGTATCAGCAGCGAATCAGCTTCTGTTTAGCATCGGATCAGCTCCGATTCAGCATCAGATCAGGTTCGGTTCACCTTCGGATCAGCTTCGATTCAGCATCAGATCAGGTTCGGTTCAGCTTCGATTCAGCTTCGGTTCACCATCGGATCCGCTTCGGTTCCGCATCTGATCAAAAGCTTCGGGTTCTGAATCGGATCAGCTTCGGTTCAGCATCAAAATAAGGTTCCCCAGTTTCAACCTTCGAATCAAAGGTTCGGTTCAGCATCGGATCAGCTTTCGTTCAGCATCCGGATCAGCTTCGGTTAAAGCATCGAGATCAGCTAATGGTTCAGAGTTTAAATTCGTCTCAGCTCGGCTTCAGCCACAAAATTACGATCGGTTTCAGCTTTCGTATCAGCAGCTAATCAGCTTCGGTTCAGCCGGGTTCAGTCACGTGTCCTGACGTAACCTTTTTTTTAATGTTACCAATATTTTTTACGACCGTTACGTTTAAAAAGGGGACAACATTATTCATTGAATCAAAAATCATTTTAACATTAAACTTTCCATGTTGATAAATTTCAAATACAAAGGATACATCAATGAAAAAGAAAACAAATGAATGGAAAAATAATAAAATATTCATTTCTCTAAGAAAGAATTTTTTATAAAAAACAGCGGTACTTTCTTCCATCCGACAAGGGAAAAAACTCAAAAATTTATCCCATACTATAAACAATTTTATAAATAAAAACCATCACACCATTCAGCCCGATCTAATCACAAATTTTTAAAAAAAAAATTTATATATAATACAATGTCATCAAATAATAAAGAAACATACATTTTTTCGGAAATATTTTCCAAAAGTCCAAAATACATAAATGCTAAAAAAATTAAAATGGAATGTGTGTTCTACTGCAAACGGTCAACTCACGACTGAATTGTAAGGGATCGGTTAAAAGCTTTTGTTACACATTGAGATCAGCTTCGAATCAGATCCGGTTCAGCTCCCCGGTTAAGCATCGGATGCAAGCTCCGGTTCACCATCGGATCAGGTTCGGTTCAGCATCAGATCAGCTCCGACTATCAGCATCAGATCAGGTTTCGGTTCATCTTCGAATCAGCTTCGGTTTCAGCATCGGATCACGTTCGGTTTAACTTCGGTTCAGCATCTATCGTATAAGCTCGGGTTTATTCACAAATCAGGAATAGGTTTATCTTTGAATCAGCTTCGAATCAGCTGCGGGGTTCAGCATCAGAAATCAGGCAACGGTTCACAATTCGAATCAGCTTCGGTCAATCATCCGCATCAAATTCGGTTTCGCCATCGGATTCAGCTTTCGGTTCCAGTATCAGATCAGCTTTCGGTTCAGCATCCGGGGGGAATAAGCTTTGGTTTCAACATCGATCAGCTTCGTTTCAGCATCACATCAAGTTCGGTTCACCTTCGAATCAGCTTTGGTTCATCATCACATCATCTTCGGTTCAGCATCGGTTCAGCATCTGTTCTGCATCGGTTCAGCTTTGGTTCACCATGGTATATCAGCTTCATTCAGCATCGGATAAGCTCAACGTTCACCATCGGATCAGCTTCGGTTCAGTTATCAGATCAGCTCCGATTTCAGCATCAAGTAATCAAGGTTCGTTCACCTTCGAATCAGCTTTCGGTTCAATCATTCGGATCAACGTTTCGGTTTAACTTCGGTTCAAAGTATCTATCGTAAAGCTGGGGTTTATTCACAAATCAAAGGAATAAGTTTTATCTTTGAATCACCTTCGAATCAGCTTTCGGTTGAAGCATGCGGATAACTTCGGTTCACCATCGGATCAGCTTCGGTTCAAGCATCAGACCAGGTTTCGGTTCACTTCGAATCAGCTTCGTTCAGCATCAGAATCAGGCTCGGGTTCAGCAAGCAGATCAGCTTCGTTCAGAACAGATTAGCTTCGGTTAAAACCATCCGGATCAAAGCTTTGGTTCAGACACGGATCACTTCGGGTTCAACCGAATCAGCTTTCGGTCAAACCAAAATTGTAATCACTGCGGTTCAAGCACACATCAAGTAACGGTTACATTGAAAACCCAAGCTTCGGGTTCATCAAAATACGTCAGCCTCCGTTCGCCCATCGGATCAGCTTTTTGGTTCCAGTAGCAATCACTTTCGGTTCAACATGGGATCACCGGTTCACCTATCGGATCAGCTTTCGTTTCAGTAACAGATCACTTCCGTTTCAGCATTGGGAATTCAGCTTTCGGTTCAAGCACGATCAAGCTTCGGTTCAGCACGAAACAAGGTATTCGGTTCACCTTCGAAATTTAGCTTTGTTCAGGCATCAAATCAACTTCGGTTCACTCGGATCACCATCGGTTCAGTTTGGGGTTCCCATGGTATCAGCTTCGGGTTCAGCAATCGGATCAGCTCCGGTTTACCCTTTGAAAACAGGGTTTTTCACCCTTTGAATCACTTCGAATCCCCGCTTTTGTTCAGCATCGGATCACTTTTGATTTACAATCGGGTCAGCTCTGGGTTTACCATCGGGTTTAGTTGTTCAGATCCGACACCCTTGGGGTTTAGCAAAGGTCAAATTAGGGGTTGCAAACGATCAGCTTCGGGTTACATGGGGACAGCCTTTGGTTTAGCATCAATTTGGTAAATGTTCAAATTCGAATCACTTTTGGGTTTTTCCCCAAAATTTCTTGGTTCGCCAAACCCGGGTTTAGCTTCGGGAGCATAAATTGGTTCGTTCAGCATCGATAACTTTGGTTTTAGCCATCAAAACAGGGTTTGGTTCAGCCTTTAAATCAGCTTTTTGGTTTAGGGATCGGAAAAGGGTTGGGTTTAACTTTTTTATCATAAACCCCTTTGGGTTAATACAAAACAAGGGTTGGGTTTGGTTCATAATTTTGGTTTCCCCGGGTAGATTGGGTTTGCTTCAGTTAGCTTCGGTTTTTCTTCGTATTACCTTTTAAACATTACAGGTTTGGTAAAAAGCAGGGCGTTTACTTGTATACTTTCGGTTCAGGGAGGGCAACTTTGGTTCAGCTTTTTTTGGGGCCCGCTCAGGGTTTAGTCACAAAAAAAGGGTAGTTAAGCTTGTATTACCCTTTGGGCACTTCGAAAACAGCTTGTAACAGCATAAATTGTTCGGGTATTTGGTTAAACTTCGGGTTACCTTTTTTCATCTCAGCTAAGCTTCGGGGAAAAAAAAATCAGGAAACGGTTTGTTTGTAAAACTTTCGGTTTTAGGTTGGCATTACTTTAGTTCAACTTCCGGGTTAACCTTTTTTCATTTCAGCCAAGCTTTGGGGAAAAAAATCAAGGAAACGGGTTTAGCTTCGTAAACCTTCGGGTTTAAATTTGGGGGGTTTTTTTTAAAAATTTTCGGGGTTTTACCCTTTAATTCCGGGGGAAAAAAACCCTTTTTGGGTTAACCCCCCATAAGGATCAATTCAGCTTTATCACTTCGCTTACTTCGGGTCACTCCCCGGGTCAGCTTCGGGTCAACTTTTAAATTCATTTGGATTACCTTTTTTTCATCTAACCAAACTTTTTGGGAACAAATCAGGAACGGTTTTAGCTTTTGAAACCTTTGGTTTTAGGGTTTGGGGTCATTTGTTTTAGCTTTTTTTTCGTAAATTTGCCCCGGGGTTTATTTACAAAGGGAGGGTCATTCAGCCCCCCCATCCCTTTGTTAAGGGTTCGAAACACTTTGGATAACAAAGAACAGATTTGTTTTTGGGGTTCTATCATTTTTGCTTACTCAGAAAAATAGGAAGGGGTTTAGCTTCCCTTTATTTTATTAGCATGCTAGAAATTCGGATTATACTCGGGTTCAGCTTTATCGTACCTTTTATCACCTCAGCCAAGGTTTTGGGTAACAAAATCGTGAATCGTTTCAGCTTTCGTATCACCTTTGGTTTAGGTTCGGTTTAGTTTGAATCAGCTTCGTTCCTTTCATCGGAATCGGCTTTGGGTTCAGTCACAATTAGCGATCAGTTCAGCGTATATCACCTTCGTTTCAGCTTCGAACACCCTTCGGTTCAAGCCTTTCGGATCAGCCTTTGGTTTAATTTTTATCTTAAAAGCCTCGGGTTCAGCACAAATCAGGACGGGTTTAGCTGCTATAAAAATTTTTGTTCATAGCATCAGATCAGCTTCGGATCAGCTTCGGTTCGCTTCGTATTACCTTTAATCACTCAGTAAGGTTTCGGTAACAAATCGGGATCGGTTCAGCTTCGATCACCTTCCGGTTCAAAGGTTGGGATCAGCTTTGCTTTCACCCTTTTAATCGGACGGCTCGGGTTAGTCACAAATTAAGAATAATTTCAAAGGCTCATATCACCTTTTGTTTCAAGGGTTTTTAAACACTTGATCGCCCGGGTCAGGTCCGGTTATCTTTATCAATTTCACCTGAATTTTAATGACAAATCCGGGTCGGTTTTAGCATTAAACAAACCTTTGGTTACTTCGGATCAGCTTTGGGGTTTTAAAAATTTTTCTTTTCAGCTGGTTTTAAACCCCAAATTGGTCGGTTCAGCTTCCTTTAAAATTTTTCAAATTGGGGGTCAGTTCGGGCAAATTTCCCGGGTTTAAATTCGGGTTATTTTTTACCCCAAACCAAGGGTTGGGAACCAAATTTGTTTTACTTCGTATCACCTCGGGTTAGGGGGTTTAGGTTTTGGGTCAGTTTGGTTCAAATTTTAAACGTAACGCCCCGGGGGCATCCAAATTTGGTCGTTCAGCTCGTATTAAACCCCGGTTTACTTCGAATAAACTTCAGATAGCACCGGGTTTAAATCCCGGTTCAGGCCCATCATTTCCCGCTCGAGTTAGTGAAAAAACAGGGTCCGGTTTTACATTTTCACCCTTTGGTTTTAAACTTCTACTTTACTCCCGGGTTAGCTTGGATCACTTTGGGTTTAAAATTTAATTTAACTTTTGAGTTCAAACCACGATCAGGATTGGGTTTAGGGGTTTTCAAAATTTTTTGGGTTTAGCATCGGATCAACTTTCGTTTTCCTTTTTTTTTCATCATAAAAATGGGAAAACTCGGCTAGTAACAAAAACAGGGGGTCAGCCTAAAAAGAAATGAAAAAGGAAGGGTGACCAAACCCGAACACGATAAAACAGGGGGTACAAATTCAAAATGGGGGTGAACATTTTACTCTTACCCAAATCCCTTTCTCTAATCATATATTTTATTTTTTTTTAAACTTAAGCAAAGGCACTGGGCCCCCCCCCTTAAAATATCAATCGTGTTCCGTATTAATCAGGATCCAAATTTAGCTTCACACCATCGGTTTTAAGGTTTGTATTAGCCCTTGGATCCCAAATTCGATAAAAAAGGGTTTAGCTTTACTGTATAAGCAAGGGGTTAGTCACAAAAACAGGATAGGGTCAGCTTTGTATCACCCTCGGGTCAGGGTTTGCTTACCTTTCATTGATCATCGGGGTTTACCCGATTGGGTCGGTTTAGCTTTTTTAAGGGATTTAACAGTCGGTTTTTGCAGGTCCGTCCGTGCCCTTTCCCTAAAACCCCCTTTTAAAAGTTTAAAATTTTTTCGAACCCCTTACGTAAAAAAAGGCCCCAAAATTTAAACATTGACAAAAAAATTATTTTAACATTAACTTTCATATTGATAATTTTTTTAATTCAAGGATACAATCAATGAACAAAAAACAATGAAAAAAAAAATTAAATATTCCATTCCACTACCAAAGCAATTTTAAAAACACGGTACTTTCTTCCATCACACAAGGAAAAAAAATTTCAACTGAATACCATACTTTGGAAACAATTTTAGTAAACACCATTACATTCAGCGATCCCTAATCACAAATTTGTAAGAAAAAATATTTATAATATATCATAAAATTATAAACAAACCTACCTTTTTCGAAAAATATTCCAGGAGAGAGGTCCAAAATTAATAAACACTAAAAATTAAAATGAAATAAATTGCTCTCCTGCCAAAGGACCAATTCACGACTGAAATTGTACTTTTTTTAAAGATTGGGGTTTTAACTTAGTGTCACCTGGTTTCGCTTTTGGATCAGCTTTTCGGATCATTTTATGGGTTAAGCTTCGTATCATCTTCGGTCAGGGTTTCCCCTAACTTCGAACAGGTTTGGTTTTAGATTCGGTTCAAACTCCTATCGATCAGGTTAGGGTTTTTTCAAAAATCAAAAATCCCGGTTTTAGCCCCGTTTTTTTCGGTTTTCCTTCGAATAAACTTTGGGGTTTAAACCGGATCAGGTTCCCGGTTCACTTCTATCAATCAAATCGGGTTTAACCCCAAAAACCGGATTGGGTTTAGCTTTCCCAAATCTTTTTCAGCATCAAAAGAAAGCAAACGGAAACACTTCGGTTTAAACTTTTGAATCACTTTTTAAAAATTCGCTTTTGACCCCCCAAAGTAAAAGACAAAGGTTCAAACTTCTATCCCTTTGTTTTAGGTTGGAAAAAGTCTTGGAAACAAATTTTAGTTAAGCTTCTGAAAACAGGACCCATTAGCTTTGTATTTAAATTTATTCCCATCGAATCACTTTAGTTCAGCATCGGGTCAGGTTTGGGTTAAATTTATTTTATAATGGGTTTTAGCAAAAACCCGATCGGTTTTATTTCCCAAAAAACTTTTTTAGGGGTCGGATAAAATTTGGGAAAACTTTTTTCCCGATTCGAGTCAGCTTTTATCCGAACAATAAATTATAGTTCGTATCACCCAAAGGGTTTTGGGTTGTTTAAACTTTGGGGGAGGTTTTGGTTAAACTTTGGTTCCCGCTTCTATTTATAAGCTCGGGGAGTAAAAAATCAGGATAGGTTAAAATTTGTATCACTATTATCAGCCCCAAATCAGGGACGGGGTCAGGGTTTTGGGTTTACTTTTAACAACCCTTTGGTTACGCATTCGGATCAGGTTTTTGGTTTTAGCTTTTTTTGTATCAGCTCGACCAGCCATAAATCAGGATCGGTTTCAGCTTCGTTCATCATCGAATCAGCTTCGGGTTAGTCGTTTTATCCACATTCCTAAAGGTTTTTTAAAACTCTTTTAAATTTACCATATGTTTCGACTGTTACGTAAAAAGGGACAACATTCTTTATTGTCAAAAAATTGTTTTTAACATTAACCCTTTTTTTTGGATAATTTAATTCAAAGGATACATCAATGAACATAAAAACAATGAATGGGAAAAAAAATAAATATTCATTTACACCAAAGTAAACTTTGTTTTTTTAAAAATAACGGTACTTTCCTTCTTCTATCAACACAAGAAAATTTTTATTTTCCAACTGATAACAATACTGGAAACAATTGATATAAAACATCATAAAACAACTGATCTAATCCCCTTTGTAAGAAAAAATATTAATTTAATATACACAAATTATAAACAAACCATACCTTTTTTCGGAAGAATTTTCTAAAAGTCCAAGGGGGTTTAGCTTTTTTGGGTCAGCTTAGGGTTTAAACTTTGTATACCTTGTTCACTTGGGAAGGGTTTGGTTTAGCTTCGGTTTAAACTTTTACGTATAGGGCAGGTTTATTCAAAATCAGGATGTTTTTAGCTTTGTTAAAACCTTTTTTTGACTTCGTCAAACTTTGGTTCAGATCAGATCATTTGGGTTTAGCTTTTTATAAAACACTCGGTTTTTTTAGCCCAAAACCCGGAAGGTTTACTTTCCCAAAAATTTTTTCAGCATAAATTAGCATCGCATTAGTTGGTTCGCTTTTGGGAAAAAGCTTTGATCAACGCAGTTTTTATCCCTTAAAAAAATCAGGAATCGGTTCAGCTTGTATAAACTTTAGTTCCCGGGTTTGTATAACCTGGGTCAGTTTCCCTTTTAGCTTCTGTCGTATAATCCGGTTTAAATTTAAAATAGGGCGGTTACTTCCTATTACCTTTAAATCACCCCCGAATCAGCAAGGGTTTTTTAAAAATCAGGGTTGGTTTTACTTTTTTTATGATCGGCTTCCCAACCCCCAAAACTTTATCCGGGTTTTGGCCCTTTTTTTAATCTTAGGTTCAGCAAGGATAAGATTCGGATCAGTTTCGGGTTTTAAGCCTTTTGGAAAACAAACTTTTTATTTTCAGCTTGTGTTTCCTAATTAAAAAGATCAATTTAGCTTTTTTATCACCCTTTTGGTTTTAGGTTTGTTTAAGCTTCGGATCAGGGTTTTTAAAATTCGGTTGCTTTATTTTATAAGCACGGGTGCAAATTACAAACCAAAGGGTAGGTTTCCTTCGTATCACACCCGGGTAGCCGGGTTAACAAACGGGTCAGGGTTTTGATTAAACCTTTTAAAAACAGCTTCCGGGTACAAACGTATCAGGTTTGGGGCAGCTTGCGTAAAACACTCGGGGTTCCCCCCCACAAATAGGTCAGTTAGCTTCGTATCTGCCGAATCACTTTGGTTTGTTTGGTTATCCCGTGTCAATAACCAAAGACCCTTTTTTAAAATTACCAATTTATATATAAAAATAATTCAGCTAATTTAAATATTTTTTAAGGAAAAAAATTTTTATTACCATCAAAAAAATAAACAAAATACCCCTTTTTTTTGAAAAAAATTTTCCAAAAATCCAAAAATTAAAAAAACATAAAAAATTTAAAAAGAAATATGTGCTCTTTTGCCAAAGGGCAACTCACGACTGAAATTTTTTACTTTTAAAAGATTTTTTAAAACTTAGTGGGGCCCAAATTGGGGTTTTTCTTTGGATCGCTTAGGTTAACTTTGAATCATTTTAAAGGGTTAAACTTTTGAAAAAAAGGTTTTTGGTTAAACTTCGGTTAAAACTTCTATCGTATCAGGTCAGGTTCATTCAAAAATTCAGGATCGGGTTTACTTTGTATCAAATTTGGTTCAGGTTCGTATCCAAACCCCTTTGGGTGGGTTGGGTTTTAGCTTCGGGTTTCCCCTCCCCACGAATTTTTGGGCAGGTTTTTTAAAATCAAAAATGGGTTTACCCCGAAAAATTCGGGTTTAAACCCCAAATAGCTTTGGGGTTTTGCAAACGGATCAGGTTCGGTTTTAGCTTCTATCAAATCAGCGGCTTTTAGCCCCAAAAACAGGAAACGGTTTCTTCTATAATATTTTTGTTCAGCATCAATTAGCTCGCATCAAGGGCGGTTTTAAACCCCAACCCCAACCCCTCGAAATTTGTTTATTAGCTCGATTTGTTGGTTCAAACTTCTATAATATAAGGCTCTCTTCACCCCAAATCCGGATCGGTTCAAATTCTTAAAATTTTTGTTCGCGTCGGATTTAGATTGGGCGCTTCCCTTTAGATTCGAGCTAGCTTTTATCGCAGCCTGTTTTCCCTTATTAAACAGGTTTATTTAGCTTTTTATCAAACCCTTTTTTAAGGGTTCCCTATCAAACTCGGTCAAATTCGGTTAAACTTCGGTTCAGCTTCTAAACGTATAATCGGGGTTTATCAAAATTAGGACAGGTTTAACTTTGTTACCAGCTCCGGTTTAGGGTTTGGGTTTGGGGTTTGGTTTTAACCTTTTTTAAAAAAGCTTTCGGGTTAGCTTTGGGTAGGTTTTGGTTCAGGTTTTTTTTTGTATAATTTCCCGGGTTTTCCCCTGAAACAGGGTCGGGTTAGCTTTTCCCATCGGGAAAGAATAGTTTTGATTTAAATCGGTTTAGGGAGTTCTTTTCCCTAACCCTTTTTTTAAATTTACCATATTTTTCAAACCCTTTTTCGTAAAAAGGGGGCAAACATTTTTCAATGCCCCAAAATTTTTAAATTAAATTTTTTTTTTCGTAATTTTATTCAAAGGATACTTAAAGAACAGAAAAAAATGAATGGAAAAAAAATAAATATTCATTTTTCCCCTACACAAAAAAAAATTTTTAAAAATCGGGACTTTTTCCATCAAACAAGGAAAAAAAAAAAAACTGAAAACCATAAATGGAAAAAATTTGATATAAAAATCATAACCCTAACAGCTGAAACCATTACTAAAAAAAAATACTTAAAATATATAATCATTAATTATAAACAAAAAATTTCCTTTTCGGGAAAAATTTTTCCCAAATCCCAAAAATTTAATTTAAAAGTAGAAAATTTTTTAAAAAAATATGTGCTCTTTTTGCAAACATAATCCAACGAAAATTTTACCTTTTTAAAGATGGTTTTAGATTAGTATACCCAGAGTTCAGCTTTTGGGTCAAACTTAGGTTAAGCTTTTTAACCTTTTGGTTCAGGGGGGATCAGCCTTTTGGGAAAGGGTTTTTTCATCTTCGGTTTTGCTTTTATTCCCAAACAGGTCGGGTTAATTAAAAAAACAGGAGGGTTTAGCTTTGGAACTTTCGGGGAAAATTTTTTGAATAGCTTTTTTCACTCGGATCATTTTGGGTTTAACCCTACATATAGCTCGGCCTTTTTCCCAAAATAAGGGCGGTTCATTTCCTATAATTTTTTTTCCCGAAACAGAATTTGCATCGCAAAAGCTCGGTTTAGTTTGAAACACTTTGATATCCGTTTTGATTCCCTTAAAATATCAGAATCGGTACAAGGGTTCGTATGTTTTTTGGGTTAGGGTTTGGATCAGCCCGGAACTTCAGTTCAGCTTTTGTCGTATTTGCTCGGGTTCATTTTAAAAATTAAACCCCATTAGCTTCCCTACAAATTTTGTTCAAACCCTCGAATCGCTTCGGGTTTAGCCGGATAGGTGGTTTAGCTTTTTATTATACCCGATCGGTTCAGCCCCCAAATTTCTTGTTCAGCTTCCTTTAAATTTTTTTTTCACCAACGGGTCCCTAATTTGGGTCACCCTTTTGGGAGCTTTTGATCACTTGTATCCAAACTTTTGCTCGTGTTCCGTAATTAAAACAAAAATAGTTAAGTTCGTTACCCCCTTTGGGTTTAGGTTGTATTTGCTTTTGACAAGGTTTTGGTTTTAAATTCTTTTCATAACAAATTTGGCTTCACCCCAAATCAGGAAAGGGGTTTATTTCCTTAAAAATCTTTTTGTTCAGCCAGATTAGACGCATCCCGATGGGTTTAGCTTTTTGAACACTTTTTATATCTGCTTTTTTAAACCCTTTAAATAATCAGAAAACGGTACAGCTTGTATATCTTTGGGTTTAGGTTCGGGTGCCTCGGATAGCTTCGTTCAGCTTCTGTCGTATTAAACTGGGGTTTTTTAAAAATTAGGAACCCATTAGTTCGTACAATTTAAATTTTATCCCCCTCGAAATTTCTTTCCCGGGTTTAGCATCGGATCAGCGTCGGTTTTTAGCTTCTATTTTTACCCGAAACGGCTTCCGCCACAAAACTTCATATTTCAGCTTTTTTAATCTTTTTTTTTAGCAACGGATATATTTGGATCAGCTTTTTGGGTTTAGCTTCGAGTCAACTTGTAAACTTAGCGCGTGTTCCCTAATTAAAAAAGATCAGTTAAGCTTCTTTTACCCTTGGGTTAGGTTTTTTAAAACTTCGGGTCAGGTTGGTTTTAAAATTCGGTTCAGCTTCCCATCTTTTAAGCTCGGGTTTTTGTCACAAAATCAGGAAAAGGTTCAAAATTTTTGTATACTATTGACCGGGGTTAGCTTGGAAAAGGGTTTGGGTTACTATTTAAAACATTTTGGGTTTACATCGGGGAAAGGTTTGGTTTAACTTTTTTTAAAAACTCGGCTTCGGCCATGAACAGGGTCGGTTTTACTTTTATAGCATCGAACACCCTTTGGTTTGGGCCCGGTTTAGTCCCTGTTTCCCTTTTCCCAACCCTTGTTTAAATGTTTTCCAATTTTCCGACTTTAAAATAAAAAGGGGAAAAACATTCTTCATTGGCCAAAAAATTTTTTTTAAAAATTTTTAAAATTTTATATTGAAAAAATTTTTTCAAAAGGGTAACATTAACAGAAACAATGAAAGGAAAAAATAAATAAATTTAATTTTAAAAAAAGCAAAGAAATTTTTTAAAAAAACAGATTTTTAAACAAAACAAGGAAAAAAAAATTTTTAAAAATGATACCATTCTAAACAATTTGATATAAAGATAAAAACAAATTTAGCTTTATCTTAAAACGCCTTTTAAAAAAAAATTTTTTATAAAATACCAAACCCTAATAAAACAAAATTTTTTTCGGAAAAAATTTTTAAAAATCCAAATTTTAAATTAAAACTAAAAATTTAAATGAAATATGTCTCTTCGAAAAGGGCCCAAATCACGACTGAATTGTACTTTAAAAAAAATCGTTTTAGCTTTGTTTCACCCGGGGTTTAAACTTTTTTTTCCCCTTTGGGCAGCCGGGTCCCGTTTTTGGGCAGGGTTTGTTTTCACCTTCGGGAAGGGAAATTTGGAAACAAATTCCCACAGTTTTTTATCGATTAAATTTAATATCAGGGTTTTTTCAGCTTCGAATCCCGTTTAGGGTTTTTTCTAGGTTTAAACATCGGGTTTAGGGTTTGGGTTAAGCATCTTTTCATTTCAGCTGGGGGCCCGCCCCCAAATCAGGGGCAGGTTCAAAATTCCCTTTTAAACTTTGATTTTAGCCCCGGATAGCAATGGGGTCAGATTCCCGGTTTTAGCTTTTTAAACAACTTTTTATCCTCAAACTCTTGTTTCTGTAATTTTTTTGGAAAGGTTTTTGCTTTGGGTTCCCTTAATCACTTTGAATAAAAGTTCAGTTCAGCTTTTTGTCATATTAGCTCCGTTTGGCTACAAATCAAATCAACTCAGCTCCCAAAAATTTTGGTTCAGCACGATAACTTAAGATCAAACTTTGGGTCAGTTTTTAACTTTCTAAAAACTCAGCTCGTGGTTTTCGTAAAATTAAACAGGATTTTTCTGTTTCCCAATTTTATATTTGTTCCCGGGGGGATCAGATTTTGTAACAAACTTTGGTTTTGCTTTGGGGGTTTACTTCTAATTTGTATCCTAAATGGTTTTTTTTTTTAAATTTAGGGCCCTTTTACCCTTTTGGGTTTACTTCATTCCCCCATGAAAACATGGGTTTGGCCTTTTTTTATATACTTTGGGTTCAGGCCCCAAAACCCGGGTCGGTTTTAGCTTTCCCATAAATTTTTTGTTTTGCATTTGGGTCAAACTTCGGGTTAGCTTCGGGTTAATTTTTTTTCGTTCCACGGGAATTGGACATAAAAAAGGATCGGTCAGCTCGTAACCTTTGGTTTAGGTTGCGGTTCAGGTGGGGTAGCTTCAGTTTGCTTTTTATGTATCAACACCCATTTTGTCCAAACCAAACCGATCGATTCGCTTGTATCAGTTTGGTTTACTTCGAATTTAAACTTTGGTCAGCAAACGGGCTAGGGGCGGTTTTGCTTTATTTAAATTTTAAACTGGGGTTTAGCAACAAAATCAGGGCGGTTAAATTCCTATAATCTCTGTTCGGGAATGGTTTTAGCTTCGAAAAAAAATTTGGGTTTAAAATAGGGTTTGGGTTTAGCTTCCCTATTACCCTTTTAGTGCTGCAAAAAACTCAAATAACTCGCTTATTTTTTTTGGGGGGGGTTTTTTAATTTCCCCCCCCATCAAAAAACAGGGGTTTTCCCCCATCCAAAAAATTTTGATTTGGGTCCCCAGATTACGAAAAAGGATTTCATTTTTGCCAAAAAGTGGCTGGGGGAAAATAAAAACCAGAGGGGCGTCCAAGTTGGCCCCCAAAAAAAATGGGAAAATAATTTATTTTTTTATTTATTACTTAAAAAATTTCAAGCATTTAAATTTTTAAAAAAATTTTTTTTTTTTAAACCCTTTTTATATTTAAAAATATTTATTCCAAATTAAATTTTAGTTTTCTATTAATAATGTTAGTTAAAAATTTTTTTGTGGGTTTAAAAACCATTTAAATTTAAGGGGTAAATATTCTAAAAAAATTTCTGTTTTTTTTAAATATGTGCTTTAATTTTTTATTTTTTTCTTACAATTCAATTTTGATTTGTTTCCTTAAAACTGATTTACAGGAACAAATTCTTTTTTCAAACAAAAAAGGGCCAATTTAAAGTTTTTTTTAGTAAAAATTTTTTAAGATAAATTTTGTTTTTAAAATGGGGGGGGAAAAAGGTAAATTTTTTTAAAATTTTTAAAAATATTCAGAAAAACTTTAAAAATTGAAATGTCTAAAAGGGCTGATTTTAAATCCTTTATTTTTAAAATTTTTAAGGGCATTCCCCCAAAAAGAAATGCCCCAGTTGTGGGAAAAATGAGGAAAAAAAACATGTTGTTTTTTTTAAATTTAAAACCTTTGACTTTTAAAGTTTTTGACAGTCAAATTTTTTTCCCCTTTCCTTTTTTTTCCCTCAAAAAATTTTTACATATAAAAATTCCCTTTCCCGGCAAATTTTTTCCCGTAAAAAAAAAACATTGAGAATGTGTTTTTTTTTTTCCCCAAAAAGTGGGGCTACTTTAAAATTTTCCCCAAATTTTAAATAAAGTAAAATGAGTGGATGGGGGACATACAAATGTAATTTAAAAACTTTTTGGGAAAATTTTCAATATTTAAAAATAAACAAAAATTTAAAAAAAATTAAAAGTTTGAAAATTTTTTGGGATCATTTTTTCAAATATGTTTCCCCAAAAAGCATTATATTGGGACTTTTGGGAAAAAAATAAGTATTTTCCATTAAAAAAAAGGAAAAAAGGGCCTGGAATTTTCCCCGGCTCCCCCCCCTGATATATTCTGCCCAAAAAAAGGGCCAAATTTTAAATTTTTTAGGGTTGAAATTTAAAATGTAATGATTTACAAATTTTGGGGATTCCCTTTTTTACCCTAGCGGGTTTTAAAAAAAAAATATTTGTTTGAAAAGCCCAATGAAAGGAAAAATTTTATTTAAGCCCCGTAGCATTGTTAAAATTTTATAATTTTTATTTTAAGACTTAAATGTATTTTTTCCCGATATCCCCGTCAAAAATTAAAAAAAAGTGTTTCCCCGGAGGGTAAAAATTTACCCCCACCCTGGGTTTAAAATTTTTTTTGTAAAAGTTCCCCTTTTTAAAAAAACATCAAAGGGATGCACTTTGGAAATTTAAAATTTCCCCCTCTTAATAAGGGCATTAAAATTTTTGCAAGTTTTAAAATTTCCCTGTAAAGCAAAATTTTTTCTTTTTTTTTAAAATTACAAGTTTCCAAGGCTTTGGGGTTTTTTGGCATTAAATTTTTGGCCTTTTGTTCCCTAAAACAAAAGGGTTTACCTCTTAAAAAAGACAACCCCAATTGTGCCTTATTTAAATGACTTTTGGAAAAAAGGGGGAAAATTTTGACCTTTTTTCCCGTAATATTTCCAAATTTCAAGGGCCCATTAAACCCCCTTTTTTAATACTTATTAAACAGCTGAAAGTTTGTAGAAGGGGGACAAAAGAATTAAATTTTGCAAAAAAAAATTCCTGCAAACCCAAAACCCTTTTCCCCTTTAACGGGAGGGGAGTTTTTACCCCGCTGTTTTCAAAACTATCTGAAGAAAATTTTAAAAACGTAGATGTTTAAAAAAATTTCCCCATAAAGCAAAAAATTTAGGAAAAAAAATTAACAAAAAAAAAAAAAAGCATCAAAATAGAAAAATTTTCAATAAAGTGAAATGGTAAAAAACAGTTAAAACCCAAAATTTCCCCTTTATTATCAAATTTAAATTAAAAGGGCCCCCAGAAACCCAAAATCTTTTTACTTCCCTTTGGAAAGGGGAAACAAAACTTATAATGGGGTTGGGAAAAAGGTTTTTGAGAATGGGTTTGGGATTGTTTTTCTTTCGAATTGCACTAAAATGTAAATAATTTTTTCCATAAAAGTAAAAAAAATGTAAACAAAAATGTATTTTTTCTTCATACAAAAAAAATTAAATGTCCCTTTTTGCCCAAAAAAAAACAGATGAAAAAAAATAGTTCTGGGAAAAAAAGCCCCAAAGATACATTTGGATACTTTTAAAGAAAAAACCCAACATGAAAAAACTTTTTTTAGAAATAAAAAAAAAATCATTTCTGAGGGAAAAATTTGGGTTTAAGATTTTAAATCTATGGGGTAATTTAATTTTAAATTTTAAACCACAAAAAAATGGGATTTCCCTTTTTGCATGTCCGCTATAAGTAAACATTTTTCTTTAAGAGCGAAACTATTTTTTTTAAAAAAAAAAGTTATTTTTTTCAAAATTTCGACAATGAAAAAACAATTGTTATTTTAAAATAAGCCAGGGAGAGTGCATTTCAGAATGAAAAAATCCCGTAAATGCAGCAATTTGGACGGTTTAAAATCCGTCCCAAGGAAACCCAAAAAGTCCAAAAGTTTTTGGGTATCCTTTTAAAGGGCGGGTTTTAGAGAGACAGATATTCCCCACTGAACACAAAAAAGGTCTTTCTTTCCCTTTGAATAATAATTCTTTTCATATTTAAAAATTTTAAACCCCAAAATTAAATTTTTTATGGAAAAAATTTAAAGTCAATTCATCCCTTTACTATTTTTTTTTTCCCTTTTAATCATTTCAACATATTAAAATTTGATTTATTGGGGATTTTCGAAACTTATAAATTTTCAAAAATCGGGAAAATTAGTAAATTTTATTTCCCCCTTATTCAAATAAAAAAATACCGATAGACAATTTTTTTGTAAAACAAAATGAAAAGAAAAGCTAAAATCTTTTAAAATTCGGGGGGGGCGTCCCCTGGGCCAGTGGTTTGGCCATTTTAAAATTTTTTTTTCCTCACCGCTGTGGGTTCAAATCCCATAGGGAAATTTTGATTCTTTCCTTTTGAGGAACTTTTCCCCGCCCCTTTCGCCCAAAGTGGGTTTGGTTTTTACTTTGGTGTTTTGGGGCCCCGAAAAAATGCACGGAAGGGGGACCCGAGGTTCCCTTTATCTTTCAGTAAAGTTGGGGCATCCCATATAAAACCCGGAGTAAACCCCAATCAAACAAAAAAAAACTAAATTTTTTGGGTTTTAAAATTTACTAACTTTATTTTGGGTTTGAAAATATTGTAAAAAGTTTTTTTAAGAAGGGGAAAAAAAAAAGGAACGTGTAAAACAGATTTGCCGTTTTAAATTTTTAAACTTTTAAAAAATTAAATTATACTTATTTCAAAATTTCAATTAGTGATTGTCTATACAGAAATAACCCCTGAAAATTTTAAATAAAAAAGATGTAATTCCCTTTTTAATTTTAAAAAAAGGGTTATATTAGGAACTCTTTCAGTAGAAAATTTTTAAAAAAATTAATCATTCCCTACCCCAAATTAAAAATACACACATCTTAAAAAATGGGAAAAAATGAAAATTTTTTAAAGTTAATTTTTTAATTTTTAAAAAGAGCCACCCCCCAAAAAATACTTTACCCTGGAAAGGGCAAGGTTTAAAATTAAAAAGGGTTTAAAGTAAGTTCAACCATTAGAAGGGCTTTTTCCCCAAAAAGGGTTGGTTTTTTTCCCAAATAGAAAAAAATCCCCCTTGATTTTTACCAAGTTTCGCCAATTATTTTATAAACTTTAAAACAAATTTAAATTTTTTTCAAGGGCAAGGGCATTCAAAGGTTAAAATAAATTTTAATTTTTAATATAAAAATAAAAGGTTTCCCGACCCCAAAAAAGTCCCCGGGAAAAAAAGGGTTTCATTTAAAAAAAAAAACAAAAATTTTTAGCCCCTTTCAAAACCAAAAAAAGAAACAAGAGAAATTTTATTAATTTGACATTACAGTCATGTTTTAACTTTAAAGGGAAAGGGCCCAAAACCCTTTAAATTTTTTCAATATGGTTAAATTGGGAAAAAGTTTTGTTTTTAAATTAAAAAACCGTAAAAAAATAACAAAAATTTTTACAATTTAAAAAATTTTCTTTTACAGACAAGATTAAAATTTAAAAATTTTAAGTTCAAAATCTTCCCCCCTTTTTTTTCAAATTTTAATTTCAAATTTTTTGGGGTTTGTGTGTCTTGTCCCAAAATGTTGTTTTTCCCAAAGTATTTAAAATTATCCAAAATTTAAATTTCCATATTTCAGCCAATTGTAGAAATATCAGTGGGAAAATTTAAATTTTTTTACCCAAGGGCCAAAATTTTATAAAAAAACCCCAAATCCAAAATTTTAAATTTATACATGAAAGTCCCTACCCCAAAGAAAGTTTGTTATAAATGAAAAGGGAATCCATTTTTTCATTTTAAAAAAAAGTATAGCCAGTTCAGCCCCCCCCCCCACAACACAAAAAAAAATAAAAAAAAATTTTTTCAAAGGGCAATGTTTTTTTATGAGTGGGAAAAATCAAGGTCCGGGCTGGGTTTAAATCGAAAAGGGCCCATCCTAAAAAAAATTTTTAATTTTTCAAGTTTGTAACAAACCATTAGAAAATAAAAAATTTTCTAATTTGCAAAAAACCCGAAAAAAAAAAGCAAAATTTTTGACATTTGACCTTTGGGGGGTCAATGTATTTTTTGAATGAAGGTCCCAAATTTTTTGTCTTTTTCTTTTTAAAAATCTTTGCCCTAAAATTGTTTTTGGGCCCAAATATGAAAACAAAAATTTAAAAAAGATTAAAAAAAGGGTCACAGTTTTAAAATTTTCTGACCGGAAAATCCAAAAACCCCACATGACTGTTTAAAAAAACCTCTATTCTTTTTAAATTAATTTTTTTTTTTTTTATCTATTTTTTTTTAAAATTTTTTTTTAAAGTCGAGCTTTAAAATGTTTGGGTTTTTTTTTTTTAAAAAACATTTTTAAATTTTTTTTTATTTAAAAAAAGAGAAAAAAATAAAAAATGTATCAAGTATTTTTTAAAAACAAAATTTTTTTTTCCCCATAAATTTTTCCTAAATTTTTTTTTTGTTTTTATCATTTAAAAAAAATAATTTCCCTTTAAAAAAACATATTAAAAAATGCCCTTTTAAAGGAAAAACATTTAAATAAAAATGTAAAAAAAAAATTTATTGGCCCAAAATTTTAAAGCCAAAAATTCAAGTAAAAATAAAAATAAAATTTTAAATTTATAATTTTTCGGCCCCTCTTGGACCCATCTTGAGGCGCCACCACTTTTGGAAAAATGAATTCAATTTCGTAATCTGGGGACTCAACCAACTTTTTGGTATTAAACCCCCTTGTTTAGAGGGGGACCATTTAGGTGTTCCTAGCTTAACAAATTCAGCACTATTGGGTTCATTTTCGGTTTAGTTTCGGTTCACTACTTTTAAAATTTATGTCGTGCCACTGGTTTAAGTCAAAATATGATTGGTTCAGCTTCATATCAGCTTCGAATCAGCTTCATAAAGGTTCTTTTCAGCTTGGGTTCAGCTTCTTTTCACTTCTATTTTCTCGCTGGGGTTTTCAGTCAAAGTCATAACGGTTCATTTTAGTATCACATTGGGTACGCTTCGAAATACGAATCGGGTTTGGTACAGTTTCCATCAATTCACCCTCGAGTTCAGCATGGGATCATTTTGGATCAACTTTGTTTTGCGTCATTTCATTTTAAAATCATATAATTTTGGGGACTCAGTAAAAAATCAAATCAATTTATCCTGAATGAGAAAAAAGGAAGCTGAACAAGCTAACCACGATAAAAGAATCTGAACAATTAAAAATTGGGCTGACGGAGCTGAACTTTGTATTTTCGTTTACACTAAAATAGAGAAAAAAAAGAACCCCCTAAAGAAAAGTCCAACACAACATAATTGAAAATGTTAGGCCGTTTGTTTACCCTGCATGGAGGTAGCACCGCTAAGCAAAATTCAACATTAAAGTTGAAATTTTGAATTTAGATACACCCGCAGTGTGTTCATACGGGGGTTATCATGAATTTAAACATGAAACTTCCCGTGCCATTATGAAAAACGGCGTTGTCCCCAAGTATAAAAACGAATGCCTAAACGAAAAAAACAATGGGGGGAACTAAAAAAAGGGAAAATTTTAAAGGGATAGGGGTTATAAGCCTGCATATAAACAAAAAAAAACGTAAAAAAAGAAAAATTTTAAAAAACGGCAACTATCTAAGGGTGATTCAACATTATTCAGTAGGAATATTGGAACCACCCCAAACTAAAAAAGTTAAAACTAAAATACCAAAAGCACAAAAAATGTGCTGAACATTTTTAAGGATGGGAAAATTTTAACATCTCTGTTTAATGTACGGGCACTTTTACAGCCCCACCGGCACAAACAACCCTTACTCTATCCAAATATTAAAGTTTTATATAATAAAAAACAATTTTTTACGAATATACCCCGTAACTAATGAATTAATACATTTAACTGTTTTATGAATTTTTCATTAATTTGTTTTGTAATAGAAAACAGCAAAAAAAACAAACAAAAATAGAAACCTGAGAAAAAGAACCAATACCATTTTATGCGGACGCTACCTTACAGCTATTTATAAAAGCCAGTTTTTAAAGGGTGGTTTTACCCCGCAAAAAAAAAGAAAAAAAAAATCTATGCCCTTAAATTTAAAAGTAAAAATTTAAAAAGGGATCAAAAACTGATCTTTGAAGAAAGAAAATATTGATTCAAGATTTAAGGACGTTTTTAATGGAAATGATTCATTCAGCAAAGCCCTTTTTGATTTTAGCCGTTGTATATATGAAATAAAGATTTCATTGATAACCTTTTTTTAATATATTGGGAATTTCGTTACCATGCCCTTTGGGCCCTGTGAAAAAAGCTCAACCTATATATAACAGGTAAAAATAAAACTAAATTTTAAATCTTTTTGTTTTTCCATATAATAATGACAAAAACTGCACAGCTATATATCAATAAATTTCAATTGCTCATTGAAGTTTACTGAGTTAAGGGTTTTAGTAGAACAAAAGAAAAGTTTAAACCATCCCCAAAATTCATTTTTTATTCATCGAAAACAAGCACCTGGTCCCCGTACTTATAGAGGGATTAGCTTATCAAAAAGAAGGGGTTTAAACCCAATCAATGTCGCCAGGTTTTTCTTAAAAATTTTAACGCAGGTCAAGGCTACTTCATCACACATAGCCAAAAAAAGTTTTAATCAATCAATCAAACCCCATCAATTATCACATCAAACCCTCGCCGTCATTAAAAACCATCAAGCAACTGCACTGCTAACTCAAAATAACAAAAGCAAAAATTTTTTCTATCCAAATTACATACCTTTTTTTTTGGAAAAATTAGAAAAGCCATAACCAATGTTTATCATTTATTAATATCCAAACCAAAAAAAAAATGTAATTTAGCCTCACTCAAAAAAAGCAAATTTAAAAAAGACATTTTTTTTAATTAATTTGTATTTGGGAAAGGGGCGCATACATATTGAAATTAAAAAACCGTAATATTTCCCACCAAAAGATAGGAGGTTGCAAAACGGGTGTTGCATTTCGTTTTTTTATCCCCCACTGTATCCTAACCCCAGGACACCATAAAAATTATCGTTTTTGTTACATATGTAATTTGGGAATTTTGATTCTATTTTATATGTTATTAATTGATTCGAAACGAATTGTAAGATTACGTAAAATCATACCAAAGTTTTGGTTTTAAATGTTTATTTTTAAAAAAAAACTATCAACAAAGCATTAAGCTATTGTTTTTTAAAAAATATCTACTTCAAACCTTTTTAACAGCCTTTAAAAACGGCTACTTATTTTTGAGGGCACAGAATAACATTTGAAAAAAAAAAACATAAATTAAACCTAAATAACTCAAACAAAAAATCTATATGTAATACACGCCTGTACATAAAAAAACGAAAGACAGATTGACTGAGAAAATTTCATTTTATCTTAACCCCCTTTGGGGGTTGTCAAAAAAAATTGGTTCCCCAATATCCCCTCTGTACGTTATTGGTTTTCCAAAGCCCGACAAAAGGAAAAGGGGTAATCGTATGGCGCGACACACAAGGGGTTTTAGCACCTTACCAACTGTCTGGCAAAAATATGCAAAAATATGTTTGCAAATAGGGGTAAGGTAGATGAAGTACCTTTCTGCCACATGATGGGAATTTCGCATATAGGAGAAATTTTACCATTTGTATTAAAGTGTAAACTTTAATACTTATTTTACATCAATAAAGTTATTTAAGCAAGTTTCAATGTAAAAGAAAAAACCGGAAAAAAATTTTATTGACTTGGGCTTCTATAAGCACTTTTGAAATTTGTTTTATTAAATGGGGTTGCGTCGCACTTGAGGCCCCCGTTATTTATAACCGGTATGCATACATAAAACGTTTGTTCTCACCATCCCCTTGCACAATGGCCCTAAAATTTAAAATAATTTTTTAACCCATTCCCTTTTCAGGGGCTCATATTCTCTGCATTTTGAAAAAAAGATCGAAGAGGGAAAGAAAATTTTGAAGTCCCCTTTCCCATTTTGCAGGAATATTGGTTTTAAAAAAAACTAACGAGTTAAAATTAATTTTCAGGAAGAAAATTTGTTTTGGGGGTGATCCTACTCAAACCGATCCCAAAAGATAGATTTATTTTCTTTATGTTTTTTTATTGGAACTTATTTTATTTAAAATTTTATATTTAAAATTTAAAAAATTTAGATTTCCCTTGAAAATTTAAAATAAAAATCCCTTTTTATATGCAGCTCAAAAACCCCTGGAAAAAAAAAAACGCCACAAATAAAAATCCCTCTAGGAAACCCTTCCCAAATTTTAAACTTATCAAAAATGCATATAAAATCTAAAAGTGGATTTTTTCCCCGGGAAATTTAGAAGGGGGTCTATTTTTTTGTAACAAAGAAAAAATAAACAAAAAAACCTTTAAACAATTTTTTTTGTTAAAATTTTTTAAAAAAATAAAATAAAATTTTTAAATAACGTACAAACCAAAACAACAAATAAAAAATTTGAATAAAATCCACGTGACAAAAAAGAACCCCAATTTAAAAGATTTGATCAAAGGCCCCATTTTTTTCAAGGAAACAATCTTCGTATTTTGAAATGCAAAATTCCCAAACCCCAACCCCCAACCATGACCGTAAACCCCCCCAAAGTGGTTTAAACGGGAAATAAAAAGACTGGGTAATAGTTTTAAATTTGAGGGTTATGGTGAGTAAGGGTTTTAAAATAAGGGGTTGGGTAATAGAAGGTTTAAAAGACGGGGGATAAGGGTTTTTTTGGGAAAAAAAAACCCGTTGGGGAAAAGGGGAGGTTTTTTGGCAGGGTAAAAGAGTAAAAGGGGGAAAAGGTGAAAGGGGTTTTGGGAAAAGGGGGGAAAGGGGTAAAAGGGGCCCCATAGACTGGGGAATAGGGGGTTTTTGGAAAAAATTAAAACAAATTGAGCAATAGGGGGAGTTTAAAAGACCCCGGGTAAAAAAAGTAAAAAGGGTTTTTGGTGATTAAGGGTTAAAAAATAAGGGTAATGGTTTAAAAGAGGCCCAATAGACTGGGGGAAAGGGGGTTTGGAAAGAATATTTTAAGTGGGTTTTAAAAAAAATAATTACTAGGTTATAGTGTAATAGAGGGTTTTTTTGATGAGTAAGGGGTTTTAAAAGTAAAATGTTTTGGGTAAAAAGAAAGGGGAAAGAAATTGGGGAATAGGGCTTTTTAAAAAAATCAAAATGGGTTTAAAAGGAAAAGCTAGACTGGGGGAATAGAGTAATAGGGGTTTAAAGGGGAAAAAAGGGGGGTTTAAAAGTAAGGGTTTTGGGTAATAGAGGGGGAAAATGGGGGGGTTTTTGGGAAAAATTTTCAAAGTGGGTAAAAGGTGTGGTTAAAAAGACTGGGGTAAAAAAAGAGTAAAAGAGGGTTGGGTGGGGTAAAGGGGTTTTTTTTGTTAAAGGGTTTGAAATTTTAAAAAAACTGGGGAATAGGGGGGTTTTGGGGAAATTTTATCAAAGTGGGTAAAAAATGGGGGTAAAGAAATTGGTTAAAAAAGAGTAAAAAGAGGTTTATGGTGGTAAGGGGTTTAAAAAAGAAGGTTAGGGGAATAAAGGGGAATAGACGGTTAATTTGGGGTTTTTTGGAAAAAATTTAAAGTGGGAAAAGGAAAGGGAATAACTGGGTTTAAAAGGGGTAATAGAGGGTTTTGGTGAAATAAGGGGGTTTAAAAATAAGGAAAAGGGAAAAATAGGGTAATTTGAACCGGGGTTTTAGGGGTTTTTTGGGGGAAAAATCAAAGTGGGTAAGGGGGGGGAAAAAGACCCGGATAATGAGTAAAAAGGGGTTATGGTGATAAGGGGTGGGAAATGTAAGGGTTAGGGTAAAAGATTTGGGGTTTTAAAAGGGGGTTTTTTAAAACAAAAACATTTTGGGTATTTCCCAAAGGGTTTTTGGCCCCGTTCGTCCCCAAGGGACGTATGCATTTGTTTCCTACCCTGGTTTTGGGAGGTAATATATCTGCTAAAGTAAAGAACTACTTTTTAGGTATGTATGTGGTTTTAAAGGGGGCTAGAAACCCTTCTTTTAAAAGGGGGTGTATCTTTGGGTTCGAACCAAATTTTTATCACAATTTTTTGGAAAAATTTAATTGATTAACGACCCCGTTTAAAACAGCCCCAAGCTAAGTTAAAAAATTGTAATTTTACATTGGGTTTTAGGGTTTTGTAAATTTAAAATCCCGCTAAAATATAAAACTATTTATAAAGGGTTTTTGATTCCCTAGATGTCTGCAAAGTCCTACCATCGTGCAAATCGAGGTTCGAACTTATATTTTATCGCAATTTTTTGGGGATATTTTTAAAGGGTTACCCGGGCCCAGTCTAAGTGGGAAAAAAATTTATCATACATGGTTTTTTGTAAGT
>NW_026861554.1:0-63332 GCF_026571515.1 Ruditapes philippinarum
TTGTTCGCTGTCAGTTACTCTACTTGTAATAGGGTTTGTAAGCAGTCTGGTCTGGATCCATGCTGGTCGCAAACGCACTATGTTGGTTTTGTCATGACGCGGCTCATATATGATCTATATTAGTTTGTAAGAATTTGTTTGATAACCAAGCATGAATAAATTTGTGATAGCTAACTAAAATTAAGGGCCGTAACTCTGTAGTACTCAAACATGAATGTATATACCAATGATAGGCACAAGTGGTAACAATGATATTGTCAATAGTTCTTGATTATGGATATGCTTCAATTTCTTGATACAAGATTTTGAGTATTATCATCATTAAGTAAAATGAAAATTTGGCAAATAACAGACATTAAACAATGTAATGTTTTCTGAAATTTGAAGAATGACATTCAAAAAAACAAGAGCCCGGTTTGAGCCGGGTGATGCTCCCCGAATAGGTTTTGGACACAGGAAAGTACACCTCTTGTAGTTTCAGAGTTATGTCCGTGGAAAAAGTTCAATGTGCAATAATTCCAAAATTAGGCAAGGCAGAGTTACAGTTCTTTGCACTGCACTTGTAATCAATGTGATCTATCAACCTACAAAGTTTCTTGATGATATCTCTTATGATTTCCGAGTTATGTCCTGGACAATTCAAAAAGTAAAAATAAACAAAGGGCAATAACTCCAGAATTAGGCAAGGTAGAGTTATGATTCTTGTGCACTGCACATCTACCCATTGAGATTTATCTACCTACAAAGTTTCATGTTGATATCTCTTATAGTTTTACAGCTATGTCCTGGACAAGATTTTTCTAAAAGGGGAGATTATTCAAAAATAAGGCTTAACAGAGTTATGGTTCTTTGACACTGCACCTCTACTCAATGAGATCTATCTACCTACAATGTTTCATGTTGATATCTCTTATAGTTTTAGAGTTATGCCCCGGACAAGATTTTTCTATAAGGGGAGATAATTCAAAAACCAGGCAAAATAGAGTTATGGTTCTTTGACACTGCACTCCCCCTCGATGCCCTCTACCACTGTATGAAGTTTCAACAAATTATCTCCAAGGGTTTTCAAGTTATGCTCCGGACAAGACAACGGACGGACAGACGGACGGACGGACAGACGGACAGACGGACAAGGCGCCGACTATATGCTCCCCCGAAATTTTTCGGGGAGCATAAAAAAAGAGAATATTTCCACCTACACATGTAGCTGGTCACATGAGAAGAAATTGATAATGAGTTAATTACTGGTTAGTTATTCTGGAAAGCCAGTTAGATGAATCACCCGCAGGCATATGGCCAAAAATGTGTTAAATTGGTGTAAAAATATCCAGAAAAACAAGCAAACATGAATATAGAAATTTGTCAGAAGAAGTTACTGCATGAAAATTGAATAGGATATCTTTTTCGTACTATCTTCAATTCAAAGAAATATTTAAACGCAAAAAATGAGATATGTCAATTTAGTCCAAGTTTTCAACGTTTCAACAAGCAAACCTTGCTGACAAACACATGGCCATATATTTATTGTTTAACAAAACCAGGCTGGTTGACAAATGAACAATGCATTCACCATATATTTCTGGAACAAAACCAGGCAAATAGCCACACATAACAGTGAAAGAACCATATATATCTAGACACAAAAACCAGGCTGATACACATGTGAAAACCACAAAAAGCATGTATTTTTTGTTAAACAAAACCGGACTCATTGACCAACCTTATGGACATTGTAAAAACCATATATTAATTATTTATCAAAACCATGCCTGTAGACAATGAACAGTGGTTCTAACGGTACTAATACCCTATATTCAAGTTTAAACAAAAATTCAACAACACATTATTATAAACCATGAAGCAGAATATAATTCATAATTCACATCTCCGTACATACAGCCCTATCCTATTTATAACATTCTGCACAGCAGACCATTTTTCCATTTTGTAACATATTTTCCTAAACATTAGGCAACCATTAAAGAAATGTTTGTTTGCCATTTCAAACTTATATTTTTTGGATTTAGGTTGGTAGGTAAATTTTTCTTCTCTTTTTTCTGTCAGACATTATGTATAATATGAAAGCCAGTACTCAAATATAATCTAAAATATCACTATCTTAATGCTGGAAAATACATACACAAATACAATTTTGATTTTACTACTGAATTTCAATTTGAATGTCTATTTTTAATGGTATTACTAATACAAACAAAAGTTTTACTTTTAAAGTTCTTTTTTTAAATTATCTTCGCATAGAAACAAAACAAGAATTCACAAACAAAGCCCATTTTTGGGCAAGTTGGTCCGAAACGGCAAACAAACAGTATTCTATTTCAGACCTTAACAGAGATAAACAAAATTTCCTCTCACTCTTCGACCATGAGGAATGTTCATTTCATTAAATAAGATCACATTATTGTACTGGTGTATGTAATTATGTTGTAGAGAGACACTGCAGGCCGTCAGATATAGTTCTCTCACTCTCACTTGTCTCCGACTGCTGCATTAAAGCCTGCTGAATATCTAAAGGTAAATCACAACGGCCTTCCCAGTGAGCTTTGTGGAATGTGTGTGTCTGAAATAAATCAGCAAGTGATTTTATGGAAGTTATGAGCAAGTGATTTTGTAAAAATTTTGAGCCCATGATTTTGTAAATGTTTTAACAATTTGTTGATAGTCAATACTATCTCCATTTTTAACCAGTCAAAATTACAATGAAGCATTTACTACCAAATGTTAATGATTTAAATTATCAACATTAGTATAGATAAGTCACAATTTAAGATGTTTACCTCCCTTGCCAAAAGTGGCAACCATTTTGAGGGTCAATATTTTATATATGATAGGCAAAATATGAAAAGTCAAAATACAGCTGATTAAGTTGAACGCTCATTCTCAATAAAACACAGCATTTGATGTTCCACTGGGTAGCTCTTATACGAAGGTTTTTCTTGAGGTCAAATTGTCGTTAGAAAGGTGGCTGCCACTTTGTCTAATAGGGACACTCTCAGTTTCACATTTCTATCTGTTATTTTTCTTTTACAAGTACCATTAATGCCCTAAAATGTAACATACGTTACTGTCGCCACCTAGAATTTTCAACTTTGAAATTGTGTTTCAGAAAAATAAGTTCCAGAATAAACGAAACATGTGCAATTAGTCATTGCTGTGTGTATATGCACTTTGATTATTGGTAAAAATTATATTTGAATGTTAAAATCTCATTGGTATAATGGATGATCAAATGTCGCCAAATGCATATAAATAAATAGTGACAAACCTAAAACAATAAGAAGTGAAACCGAAATTACATAATTGAATCTATGCATGCTTAACTAGAACTATCACTAAATGTGATTAATACCCCCACAAGTCTGCTTCGGAAATGAGGATGTTACTAGTAACAGAATACCTTGTAAAAGAATTGAAACATAGAGTTATGGTTGTGGGCAATTAAAGATAATTGTGGTTCATGTATGTTGCATTTCCTTTCAATGTGGTTGGCCATTGAATTACTCTGTAATAAGTCCAGAAAGACAAAGAAAAAGAACAAAGGGCAATAACTCTATAAATACTGAAGATAGAGTTATAGTTCTTGTGCACTGCACTCCCTCTTATTGTGCTTGACCATTGTATGAAGTTGTTTTGAATTCCAACCAGTATGTTTTAAGTTATGCTTTGGACAAGGAAAAGTATCAAAGGGCAGTAACTCTGTATTGTGTCAAAATGGAGTTATGGCTCTTGTGCACTGCACTTCCTTTGAATGTCCTTGACAACTGTATGAAGTTGTACTGAATTCCAAACAGTAGTTTTCAAGTTATGCTCTGGACAAGGAAAAGAAACAAAGGGCAGTAACTCTGTAATTAGTCAAGATGGAGTTATGGTTCTTGTGCACTGCACTTCCCCTTATTGTGCTTGACCATTTTATGAAGTTGTTTTGAATTCCAACCAGTAGTTTTCAAGTCATGCTCTGGACAAGGAAAAGTAACAAAGGGCAGTAACTCTGTAATGAGTCAAGATGGAGTTATGGTTCTTATGCACTGCACTTCCTCTCAATGTGCTTGACCATTGTATGAAAATATAATGAATTCCAACAATAAGTCTTCAAGTTATGGTCCGGACAAAAGAAAGCAATGGAAAAGTAACAAAGGGCAATAACTCTGTAATTAGTCAAGATGGAGTTATGGTTCTTGTGCACTGCACTTCCCCTTATTGTGCTTGACCATTGTATGAAGTTGTTTTGAATTCCAGCCAGTAGTTTTAAGGTCATGCTCTGGACAAGGAAAAGAAACAAAGGGCAGTAACTCTGTAATAAGTCAAAATGGAGTTATGGTTCTTGTGCACTGCACTTCCTCTCAATGTGCTGGACCATTGTATGAAGTTATAATGAATTCCAACAATTAGTCTTCAAGTTATGGTCCGGACAAAAGAAAGCAATGGAAAAGTAATAAAGGGCAATAACTCTGTAATTACTTTAGATAGAGTTATGGTTCTTATGCACTGCACTTCCTCTCAATGCGCTTGACCATTGTATGTAGTTATATTGAATTCCAACCATTAGTCTTCAAGTTATGCTCCGGACAAAAAAAGAAGGCAATTGAAAAGCAACAAAGGGCAATAACTCTGTAATTACTTTAGATAGAGTTATGGTTCTTGTGCACTGCACTTCCCCTTATTGTGTTTGACAATTGTATGAAGTTGTTTTGAATTCCAACCTGTAGTTTTCAAGTTATGCCCCGGACAAGGAAAAGTAACAAAGGGCAATAACTCTGTAATAAGTCAAGATAGAGTTATGGTTCTTGTGCACTGCACTTCCTCTCAATGTGCTTGACCATTGTATGTAGTTATATTGAATTCCAACCATCAGTTTTCAAGTTATGCTCCGGACAAGGAAAATGCAACGGACGTCTGGACCGACCGACCGACTGACCGACCGCCCGACCGACCGCCCAACCGACCATCCGACCACCGGGTGACTCCTATATACCCCCCCAAACTATACCCCCCCTAACTTCGTTTTTGGGGGTATAATAATACAGCATATATATAATTATAAGTAAAAATAAGCTTGCAGCCTCTCAAATATCATTCTATTTTCGGAAATTTTCATTTTTTATTCAAATCTTTTCAACAGCACTTTAAAAAGAAACATACGTTACCATTATTTAAGAGCCAATCCATTCAAAGAAGAATCCAAACAAGAAAGAAAATTAACATGTGTGTAACTCTGATATATTAACGACAAATTATGGCAGCTTAAACGGTCTTGCGTCATTTTTAACCCACTTTCAATGTAAAAATGAAACATACGTTACAGAAACATACGTTATCAACTTTTTAAAGTAAGTTTATCAAAAGGGAAATTGAAGTCAGAAAGCACGTATACAATCAACATTAAGTTCTATTTGACATTAGTAAGTAAATTTTTGTTAACTTTGGTCGTGTTTTTACTTGTTTAAGTAACCACAGTGAAACAAACGTTACTTTTATCAAACAGACTTTATATTGTTTACAGATGCATCTATCAAAACATAAAATCGCATTTTTATGACAAAAGAATGATGTGCATTTGATTCCTAAATAAAAAAGTCGATTTTACATGTAAGTTTAAATTCCGTGATGAAGTTCATAAATAAACAAGTGTGAAACATACGTTACTCCAACTTACAATTCAACATCCAGTTTCCACCATTTAAATTGTAATTTGCCAACCTTCCGACCACATTTTAATCAAAATGTCAGTCAGGTCAGTCATGTTAAAATTGTTTGGTTACCTTGGCAATATTCCTCCTCCACATTTGATCACATTGACCGGAACAAACAACACAAGGTCGCTGCAGACTGTATCCGCCACATTCCGGGCAATGTTTAGAAAACCGGTTCTCAAACCAACATTGTTTACATCTATTAAAATTAAAACACATCTCTTATAGAAATTATAATAGGACAACTATTCTAAAGAAATCAGAAAAGAAACAAACTTCAGCAATTTAAGTATCAGACTGCCATTATGTCTTTTTTTTAGTTGACTTTTTATTGACAACTATGACATCTTAAAGTTAACACCATTCAGACGCAGATTTTACTCTGATATAATAGACAGTCTTTTTATATGAATTGTTAAGTCAGCAACTTTTAACACAGGACCATTTATACATGCAAAGATTGATAAATCAAGCTTACTGTCTGCTTGAAAAATGCAAAATAATTTGTCCAAGGGTGAGAAAAATGTGCAACCAGACTTATTTTCAAACCCAAGAAGCTTGGAATAAATTTAGCATTGCTCCCAATAAATTTAGCATTGCTTCCAACTAAGCTACCTGGCAAATTACAATTTTTTTCTTCAATCAGTAAATATTTCTGTGACAAATTACATGTATATTACTATCTTACAATTGTGCATGAGGAATTGAAATAGAGGATATTGAATGAGTGTAGATTTAATAAAAAATTTATTAAGACTGGAATAAAATTATACTATGTGAGCCTCTGGCGAGCTCTATATTGTTTTATTCAATGAGTTCAATAAATTTAGTTGTAAATCTACAAGAATATAATATTCTATTTATCACAGAATGGTTTATAGTTAAAAAGAGTCTTCTTTTGTTGGCGGCCTAAAATGTAATGCTAACATAAGCAGGCTTTCACACTATCTTTATATATTATTCAAATGATGTCACATCAAAGTGTAATATCGTTTTTATTAAATTGGTTGATTACACTTTGTGATATTGACAATGCTAGCTTTACTTGTTAAATGCTAACTTTACTTGATGTTGACGACGTCACTTGGAGATGACATCATCTTTGTCTTATCTGTGATGGGATAAGTTGAATAAACTTTATAATTATAAATTAGAGTTAATTTGTAGAAGACATAACACACTCATGCACCGTGATTTATGTGATCATAAAGATTATCTCTCAATATTTAAGAAATAATATATCCCAAACAGTGATTTTATCGCTCAATAACTTCACTGTTTGGAGTTCGGATGCGACGAATTATATCACAAGGGCGTAGCCCGAGTGATATAATGATGCGCATCCGAACGATAAACAGTGATGTTATCAAACGATAAAATCACTGATTTGGATATATTATTTCGATTCTAACACGACATTAACAAATCAATGTTGCAGTACTTGATAGTTAAGCAAAATTGCGCCTGATTTGTTTCCGAATTTATTTTCAGTGTGTCGGATTTTTAGTGGTTACGTCACGTGTATAATGATTACGTCACATGTCTAAATATAGAACGTCAAACTGTGCATCTGTTGCATAATAACACACACTTTCTGTTCTTCTATGTTCAATAGGGAAAAATGCGGGTCGTGTTAGAATAAATGATAAATTCACGAAAAAAATACAAAAATAGCAAATCTGTTTCCTGCATCCCATTGCCACTTTTCTTACTCATTAATATGGCCCTGAATATATTCTGACATTAAGTTGATTTCCATTAACAAAGTATAAATGTTAGTGTTACAGTATAAGTGTATCAATGGATAGAATGATCATATTTTACTGTAAACTTTTCTATTTTACAGTATGTGATAAATAGATTATTACATGCACATTCTTGTAGCTTCATAACATAATTTACTGAACTAATGTCAGTCTTGATTGAATTAAAGTTGTTCATTAAACTCATTATGCAATGTACACTTATTTAAGTTATAATCTATTAATAATTATCCCTATATAATACATACAAATGACATGTAGATATTTTTTTCTGATATGGTTCACTTTTTTTCATCTCCTCAATTTCCTCTTTAGATATGTCTACACCTTGTTGTTCCTTCTCTGTTGGAGATATTGGCACACGGTAATACACGGTCGCTCGTGGACCATTCAATACTTCATCTGAAAAATTACAACCAAAAATATGCATTATAAAGTGTATAAAGCTATATTATATATCTGTTGCAAAAAATCATTATTTGAATTTTGATATAGAATACTTCCAAAATACATGTATGAAAGAAAAATGTTTGTATATTAAAAATTTTTCTTTACAGCGAATGTTGCATACAAAAATCATTGCTAAACAGTAAAAAACATACTATAAAATACCAGTAGCAGCATATTACATGTTCTTTGTTCTGGAACATTTCATTCTGTTCAATATTCATATGTATTAATTCATAGAGACATTCTGTGCTACAAATTTTCGAGAAACAAAACATAACATTATGGAAACAACATAATTTTACTGTTTAAAAACATAATTTTTTTCCATTATTTAGATGACAACATAGAAGTTGTTCCATCTTTTCCTTGAAAATAAGATGAGCTAAAAATGGTAAAATATATAGTCACCATCTCCCTCAGCAGCAAGATTGGTTTCCATGGTATCATCTTCCGGACTGTCACAGTCAGCAAAACCTTCATCATCTTTATCTATGACAGGGCTATCATCCATCTTGTCCTGTAATATTCCAGTAAAACATAAATGAGCCGCGTCACGACAAAACCAACATAATGGGTTTGCGACCAGCATGGATCCAGACCAGCCTGCGCATCCGCGCAGTCTGATCAGGATCCATGCAGTTCGCTATCAGTTTTGCTACTTGTAATAGGGTTGGTAAGGGAACAGCATGGATCCTGATCAAACTGCGCAGATGCCCAGTCTGGTCTGGATCCATACTGGTCGCAAACCCACTATGTTGGTTTTGTCATGGCGCGGCTCAAATTTACTACTTCAGACTACAATAAGCCCATCTTATCAACATGTTATACAGGAATTCCTATTGGCACATATGGCATATCAGTGCACTTGCACTTCAATTTCAAGTTCGCAAATATTTCCATCATAAAAATGTGGCACTTTGGCCATTATCCTTAAAAAAAATATAATGCTTAGTCAAAGTAATTCTGGGGAAATCCCTTAACATACAATAATGCAAATACATAATAGAAAATTTATGTCAAAATATTTGTTCATTAAAATCTATTTTTATAAAAGATTTTTGATCGATTTAGGTTTTATTTGCTTTCGTGAATCCTGAAACAGATGGCCATTTGGTTTATATATATACATGTAACTATGAAATGTGAAATGACATGTAAACAAACATGTATGATACATAGAAGTTTCAATACCAAGGACACCAAAATGTTCTAAAAGAACTTTTCAGATAATATTATAATACCATTTTCAATAATGCACATAGAAAGGGCAGAGATTTTTTCCAGGATTTTGGGACCATGACCCATACTAATGGCATTGGGAATTTTTGTGTTGTTTTGTTAAAAATTGGGGGAAAATGCATGACAGAAATATTGCAGTGATTAATGAATTCTAGGATGGCATCTTCAAACATTCAAGCACTATTACAGTGAAAATGCCCTTAAATTTAAAGATGTTAGAATTCTTTATTCAATATTTTTACTTTGTAATTTTCAATTTGGAATATTTTCCTGTGGATTGGGAAAATAATGTACTTTTTTCAATTGGGAATATGACCCAATAACGGCTAAAAAATAAGCCAAAAAAATCTCTGTAGGGGTGAAGAGATCCTAGTATACATAACTGGAGACTTTTTTTTAGGCAGACAAGTATATTTTGTCAGTAGACAAGTGAGTTTGTGAGCCCCCAAGAAACAACTGTTACAACAGAATACTGTACATTTGTATTTCTGTCCCTTAACAATCTGGCACATTTCATCTTATCTTAAAGTTTTGTTTTAAATAAACAACAAACTTAAACTAACCAATTATTTTACCACATGGGAAGCCTCTCCCTAGAATCACCTGTTATTGGAAAGCAAGCTCCTTGCTTGGTAAAATTAAAGCAATTGTTCATTGTTAGAGTAAATACATGTTTTATCGTGCACATTCAGTTGCTATTGTAAAGTTTACAAAGTATCTGGGACTCCCAACTTTTTCAGGCTTGGGAGTCCCAGGAATTTTGTTTTGAAAATCCATTAACTCTGCTTTGTGTTAATAGACTATTCAACAAGTTTTCGTTTGGTATAAAACTTGTAACTGACCCTTTTTCCATCTTTAAAAAACTGCCAACTATTTCTTCAAAATGAACAAGTGAATTTCAGGCCCCAACTTATAGGTGCAAAAATATTTCAGAAACCTAGTCAAACTAATTACGAATGTCAAAGAGACATGAAGTATTTTTTCTTTCAACTAGGGGTGTCATCGATAAGGATTTTTGTATCGATGTATCGGTAATGAATTATCGGTGATACAGTGATATATCTATTGCAAGGCAAAATTAAGCTTTTAAGTCTTCTTTAATTTGTTTTAATATGCAGTTATATTTAAACACATGCAAAAAATAAATAAACTACGAAAAGTGAACAATCTGTTTCTTTTTTATCATTCTAACTTTTAATGACAACTAATGACTAGTAACTATAAAGTTTAAAGCCTTTTCCATTTTACTTTTGTTGTTGTTGCTATTACGTAGTTACAGATTATGCTAAATCCCGTCCTTGCCGTTCTAAGCAATGGTTTAATTGGAAAATTATTGTGTTTAGAACCGGAATAATTATTAACGTTTAACATACGTAATCATAATTTTTACAAAGAAAAACTAACAAAAATTTTCTTGGCATTTTCCGTTTTAAAAATCTGAATTTGGGGGTCTTAGCAGACATGCGAGATTACAACGAAATTCGGCAGCATTCGTTAGAGACACTGGGAGGTAACTCTGGTGTTTATTTCCATTTTAGTTTTAGAAAAAAATATTTGAAATATGTTAATTCTGGCTTCCATAACTTTATATGTCTCTTTTATTTTGATGTTTAGTCTATCAGTACTATAAAACCTGTTTGCTGAAGTCTCTTTAGTTAGAAATATATGTGCATTCGATATCCGATATTTAAACAAGAACTGTCGGAGGACAGTAACGCTCGACTATTCGAAAATTTGTCACAAGGGTGTTTCATTGAGTATAATAATGCTTACCTCTATGAATACATAAAATTGTCCAAAAAGGGACAAACCCTTCAAGTTTTAATACATTCCCTTCAGTAGTTATGGAGATGCAAGCTTACACGCAAAAACTTAACCAAGAATTTCTAAGTCAAAAAGGGGCATAATTATGTAAAAAAGCAAATCAGAGTTATGGGACTTGTGCCAATCATCTTAGATAATCACAGAGAACAAGTGTGTGAAGTTTCAATCCATTCCCTTCAGTAGTTATGTAGATACCAGCTTACATGCAAAAACTAAACCAAGAATTTCTAAGTCAAAAAAGGGGCATAATTATGTTAAAAAGCAAATCATAGTTATGGGACTTGTGCCAATCATCTTAGATAATCACAGAGAACAAGTGTGTGAAGTTTCAATCCATTCCCTTCAGTAGTTATGGAGATACCAGCTTACATACAAAAACTTAACCAAGAATTTCTAAGTCGAAAAAGGGGCATAATTATGTAAAAAAGCAAATCAGAGTTAAGGGACTTGTGCCAATCATCTAAGATAATCACAGAGAACAAGTGTGTGAAATTTCAATCCATTCCCTTCAGTAGTTATTGAGATACCAGCTTACATACAAAAACTTAACCAAGATTTTCTAAGTCGAAAAAGGGGCATAATTATGTAAAAAAGCAAATACGAGTTATGGGACTTGTGCCAATCATCTAAGATAATCACAGAGAACAAGTCTGTGAAGTTTCAATCCATTCCCTTCAGTAGTTATGGAGATACCAGCTTACACACAAAAACTTAACCAAGAATTTCTAAGTCGAAAAAGGGGCATAATTATGTTAAAAAGCAAATCATAGTTATGGGACTTGTGCCAATCATCTTAGATAATCACAGAGAACAAGTCTGTGAAGTTTCAATCCATTCCCTTCAGTAGTTATGGAGATACCAGCTTACATACAAAAACTTAACCAAGAATTTCTAAGTCGAAAAAGGGGCAAAATTATGTAAAAAAGCAAATCAGAGTTATGGGACTTGTGCCAATCATCTTAGATAATCACAGAGAACAAGTGTGTGAAATTTCAATCCATTCCCTTCAGTAGTTATTAAGATACCAGCTTACAAACAAAAACTTAACCAAGAATTTCTAAGTTGAAAAAGGGGCATAATTATGTAAAAAAGCAAATCAGAGTTATGGGACTTGTGCCAATCATCTTAGATAATCACAGAGAACAAGTGTGTGAAGTTTCAATCCATTCCCTTCAGTAGTTATGGAGATACCAGCTTACATACAAAAACTTAACCACAGGGACGCCGACGCCGACAAATGGGTGACTGCATTAGCTCGATTATTCTGCGAATAGTCGAGCTAAAAATGGAATCAATATCGAATCGGATTACAAAGATCGTTGATACACCGATATCGATTGAATCGATTACACTCCTACTTTCAACTGAAGTGAAATTCATGCTGAAAATCTGATAAATTTTAAATGGTCTTTCAGGGAATGTATAAAAGATATTTATTTTATATTTTCCCCTTAATTGCCGAAGATATTTTCAAAGAATCAAATTATTTTTACAAAGGTGTGGTACATCTTTTTTATTCTGTTCGCTTGAAATACCACTAAATCAGTTGAATGCAATTTTAGACTTGTAGAGATTAAATGGACCTGTGACAATTAGTGACTAAGAAAAAAAAGTTTTGAAATGTATGTAAAGAGAAAGATACATGTACATGTAATAAACTGAGTTAGAGAATGGTGTGTAATAAAAGTATGGTGCATTAAAAAAAGAATAAGTCCTTTAATCTTACTCTGTAGATTTATCATACATGCCATAACGTCCCGGATGCCCGGGACAGTCCCGGAAATAAGGTGTCTGTCCCGGAGATGATTTATGTCCCGGTAAAAAAAAATCTAAAATAATCTACTTTGAAGCAAGAAATTTTACATTTTTAAATAATTTTATTGTCAAGTTTTTTATAAACTAGTCTAGAACGCTAATAACGAACGATTATCCCCTAACAGCATTGCAATGGTGACACTAATCCTTTGATTGGTATATCTACGTGCCCATTCCAACAAACAATTATCGGCAATAATTTTGATCAATTAAAAGATTAAATGTTTACCCCATGTGGCTTCCTGAGCGAAGGTGTCATACACTGTAATTAACAACTGGCCAGAATAAATTTAATCCCCCATGAAGGCAGTTATTAGTGGTCAAACACAGTGAAAATTACGGCTAAATTTGAGGTGATAAAATCTACAAGATTCCGCAAATGTTTCAGGTAAACAACATGGCTAATTGTCATTATTTAACATAGCTTTATTCTATTCTGTGACTAATTGAATTAACGATGCCTAAATACTTAAAAAAGATAGAAAAACTGCTAATAATTATTGACATTCTGTCTTTTGTTTATGGTGTCATTAAATTTGCAAGTTGTAAATACCGGTAATATAGGTTGTATGCCACTATGTAAATTTTAAAAAAATACGTTTGCTGATCAATGCCCCACCTCCAAATGAAAAGTGTCCCGGAAATGAGTGTAAAAATTATGGCATGTATGAGATTTATGATATATTTAAAATTACCCCCACATTCTGAAAAGTGGGGGTAATTACCCCCAGTGTTATAAAATTATTTGGAACTCTGTACACATATCTTTTTATTGGTCTCTCTCAATTTTAAAGCAGTCATTTCAATTGTTTCAGTAAAATATAAATTTAAAAATGTTTATATTGTCTTTACCCATCTACAGAGACTGGTAAGATTGGATCAACCATATTCATTTATAAATTAAAAGTTATCACATATTGATTTTTTAACGATGACTTCATTTAACATGTCCACTGAAGAAATAGTTAATAATGCCAATTTAAAAAATTCCCTTGTATATGTTAGGAGAGCTGTCATTGAATAAATTCTAATCGAGATATAGATCTATTACAAAATATTCTAATGATTTTTTGAAGAACTGAAAGATGTTTCCTGATTAAAACCTTTTAAATGAATTCAAACAAGCCACAGTGATGCCAATTTATAAATTTTCTGTGCATAAGAATGACAGTTAAAATTCGGCATGAAAGTTTAAAAGTAAAAAAAAACAGTTTAGTTAAATGGGTCAAATCGTTCACATTTTATTTATTTGGCTATGGTTTCAATATGATGACATAGGAGAGGAAATCTCCAATTTTCAGTGCATGGATTGATGAGCTATTCCCTAGGGAAAGTACTACAAAAAGAAAGCAAGAGATATAATAGCACAAATTAGCACACTGATAAGTTTCTTGCTAAAGCTATATGAATGATACAGTGTAACTGATACAGTTACCTTTCCCTGGGAATTTTGTGCATGTCACTTACTGACCGTAGCGTAAACAAAGTCATGACACTGAACCAAAATCATAAAAATGAACAGCTGAATTTCAGTTATTTTTTTCAGATGGCAAGATGGACAGTACCTAAAATATGATAATGTATATGCTATGATGAATTCTGGTAGGATTTGTAAAAGAAAAGAATTATCAAGCATCCGTTACCAATGAAAACAGTTGATACAATAAGTCTAGCTTGTCTCTCGAAAATATAAAATAAAAATAATAGTTTGGTGTGTCGTTTTTGGTTGTCGTAAAAGATAGGTCTATAATACTGTATCCGGAGTCCGGTAGCACGGGTTGTTAGTGTCGGCCCACTTAATTTTCGTCCTTTATATCTTAAATTCTGGATTCCAATATCTAGGTTGAGAAAAATACAGCCTTGAACTTTGTACATCAACGCTATCCATGTGAATTTAGGCTATAAATATATTATATTAGCAATCTCGTTGTGTCAGAAAATTTTAATTTGTTCTGACCACGATAAATTATCTCATTAGTTAACATGTTCTGCCTCTAATTAAGCTAATAAAATAAAAAAAAAACGGTCTCCAATATTCGTCCTCCCATCCATCCAACCATCTATATCTATCTTCCGTTAATGTCAAACCCCTCGCGCCTCGCGGGAACGTAGACATTTCTGTGCGTCAAAAATCCAATGTTAAAAACAGGGGCTTGGAAACTAGGGTGAGGCATGTTCGATGCAAGCTATATATGGCTGCACTGAATGCGAGTCACTCATTGTGAGTACGAAATTGATAAAATGAAAAATATTTATCAAAATGATGAAATTGAATTAAAAAAAGATAGAAATGAAATATATACACACTTTGTACACTCGAAACAGAAACAAACAAAAAAACATTTTATGAAAACTACAAAATAAGTTTTGTCCGAGATTCGAACTTGCAATTTTATGGTTACAATTCCGTCGTTCTTATCACAAGGCCCCCGAGCAGTATTAATTGATTAAAATACTGAGATCTCAGTCACTATCATTAAAATCCTACAAATTGCAGAAACTAACGAATAACCTCCAGCACAGGTCAATATAAACAAACAATACAATTAATGTTCATAATGAGGCAAAATCGGGAAACGCTGAAATAGTGTACGTACATGTACCTGCCACTTCTTGATCATCAGTCTCCGTTAATCTAAAAGCAGCTTATGGTGTTGTTGTTGGTAGTAGTTTTCACTCCAAATGACGCCAGTAAGCCACATTGAATTTAATAGAGCTCAATTCAACCACTAATGTACCAGTTGCATCGTCCCTTGCCAGACAGTCAACCAGTTAACCTGTACGCCTTCCCTTTCGCAAGGAACAGATAACTTTTGTACAAGTCATGCCAGGGCAGGGGTACAGTGCGAATGAACATAGAAAGGATTACATGATGAATCACAACCAAAGTGACCACCCGATTCACAGCCCAACGCTCTTTCTATTGAAATAACCGGACGGTACATAAAACAGCTAAACAACAATGTATATAGTAGATATAGATACTTTGCTAGATGCGATTTCAAACATTGTTTTGTTGGGTACAGTTTCAGTGACCATTACAATAGGTCTACCACGATAATGTAAAGTTTTTCATGACAGATACAATGTACGTATATTCATGTTCCTAATAACTTTTCCTCAGTGGTCATTTAGTGCCAAATTAATTTAACTTATTTCATAGTAAATGCTTTTTACATAACACCTTACACCCATACCCCTCCCCAACCCCTCACTCAATTTATAGATGTTGAGTGGACCGAACTATTGAAAATGGAATCGTTTTTTTTGGAAAATTGATTTTTCGCACATACAATAACAAGATGAAATACATGCATGTATTTAGGTTTTAAGTTCTTGTCAATAGATCTATCTTAAGCTAACACACAATATAAACATTTAAACAAACAAACAAACATCAAAATCTAAGATAAACATATTAGACAATCATTTGTCTAAAAATGTTAATGATAAGCGTGGATAACAAAAGGGCTCTGTAATGTACAGAAACACTTTTACATTAAAGTATTCAAAGAGTACATTCGATCTATCCTCAAGCGTTTGTACACATGCATCAAATATGTGGCTAACTGCATGGTCGGCGATTTTTTACATGCTAGCTTGTAACTCAATATATTTTCATAGCGCTGAAAAGTGGCGTAGAGGTAACAAAAATAAGAAAAATTATTTGATTAAAGCAATAAATATATAAGAAAGGTTATAAACTCCGAAATTTCGCTACTTGCGCAGCTGAAACCTCAGTCTGTGTGCGACTGTAAACTCTACGAATGTCTAGATAAGTAATTGAGAATTTTGTTCGATGATATGTTCTATAGCACGTGGCAGTTTGTGATCTGCGGGAAGAAAACCAATACAAAAGTCGGTCCTCCAGTACTTTTTAAAGATTTCATTATTTTTAATGGGATGAAGTGCAGAAACTGTGCATTCAAGTGAAAATACTTAAAATGTTTTTTTTTTGGCAAAAATCATAAAGTTAAACCGCGTGTTTGACGATCAGATATTTATGCTGTTTCACTTTACGACAGAAACAGTTGACTTTTTTTCCGGAAAAAAAAGAAGATAAATTATGCACATATTTAATGGTTACTCACATAGCGGACCAATGTAAATAGTTGTTAAGCTGCTTTTAAATTGACGGACAATGGCGTTAGAAAACAGGTATGAAATAAATGGCGATAATTTAATACATGTAATCATTTCTGAATCTAAATAACAAAGTTAATTATGAAAACACCTGACAGAAAAAAATTGTTACAATTATTAGTTCCAACAGAGCGTGCTTCATATGTAGCGTGGCCATACAATATCATCGTGCCACGCAATACCTTGTGCGTCGTCACGTGTTGCCTATCACGTGTGTTTGTACTACATGTAGTTATCACGTGGACACGTAATACTACCTTGTGCACATGAAGGGAACAAACACTTCCAATGCCTTCTTCGTCCCAACGTTGAGTTAAAATGTGCAGAAGTGATTTACTAGACCGCTTTTAACAAAAGAGCCGGTAGGTAAATATAAATACGAATCTTTGTTTAAGATTGTCATTTGGAGCTCAGATGTTCTGTGGTCTAAAAAGCAAGGCCTGCTTCAAGAATAACCAAAATATGGAGATTTTGGAGACGTCACGTGCACTTTAAGTCGCTGATATATAAGCAGTATTGCACGGTTAGTATGAAGTGTCACACAAGAAAGAATACGTCATTTCGCTTTAATGCGTAAACACAGATAATATTTTCATAAAGTAATAGGTCGAAAATATGTTTCAAGAAATTCTATATTTTAATGAACGCTTTTATTTCTTTTGAAACTTATCTTCAAGTAGAATAAAAGTCTCGTAATGAGGGTTCTATTGATATAATAATTGACAGAATAGCATTACGAAAAAGATTAATTTTTAACAAAAATGGGGGAGGGTAATTTTTATTGAGATCAAATTAAAATTTTTAATGTGCTATGACACCGTACATGCAATAAAAACCTATATTTTGTGAAGGGGTAAAAAAGAAAATCTGGTTAACGCATGTATATAACTAAGCTATAACTTATACGAACATTATTAGTAATAAGAGAGGAAAATAACTTGGATGAACATATACTTCATCAACATGGTCAGAGCTATCTTATAGATGACTGTCTGAAAAGTATAGTTTATTATCTTTTGGACGTTTCAGTTTTATGTGCTCCAGTCGACCTATGAATGTAACATTTTCAAACATTATGTTTTTAGAATTTTGGACCACAGTCGAGCTCCTTTAACAAGGTGCTCGGAGTGAAATGATAAACGTGGATTTACTGTGATTTACTTTGAAGAATTATTTATATAAAGTATTGCAATTCAATACCCAAGTGTATTGAATTTGACCACTACGATATTTACACAAAATCCACAGTATAAACAGTGTACGTATAACAATGCATAACTTTCCATTTATCCAAATTAAAGCTAATAAATTGTACAACATAAATAATCAGATTCATTTACTACTTTGGTGTGTTAATGTATGATTTCTAAATGTGCTTTGATGCGTGAACTCGTTGGTATTTGTTACTATATTGATTTAAGTATAATTCCATTTTATACTAAAAGTACAAGTCCATTATAACTGAAGTATTACTTAATCATATGCCAACATTGTAATTATAACCTCGACTGAAACTATCACCTCTATGTATATGGAAAGACAAATGGGGACGATAATTAAAATACAGAATATCTCGAAAACTCAAAAGAGTCTCGGACTTTTTGTGATCGTTTCTACAGTGTGTTTCTTGGTGTATTTTAATGAATATAGAGTATCCGAAATAGAATTGAAACCGTGCAAATTGATGACGCTTAACCCATGGGACGAGTCTCTCAAACCCTTTATGAAGAATGAGCCACCAATTATTTGTTCAAATCGAGAACAACTAATGTTTGTTGACAAAGGATTTCTACGATTTAATGAGACGGTGATGGAAAAATATCAAATAGACACAAGATTTGTGAAATGTTTTTACAGTAACTTAAAAAGAAATGGTGGAGATAAAGATGTTATATTCGAAGACGAGGTTAAATTTGTGGCTCCGATTTTCATTAAAAGTCATGTGTTTCGTGTGCGCTGTGTTGATGTGAATGATAATGAGTTTTATGATTATTTACACTTTAATCCTGTCTGGAACAATGATGCTAAAATGGCAGACGATGTTGAAAATGAGAGCGAAAGTAAGCTCAGTGTGATCATAGTTGGAATCGATTCTGTTTCACGTTCGCATGCTATTCGTAATCTACCAAAGTCTTATAGGTTTTTGTTAGAAGAATTCCATGCATACGATTTTGAGGGTTACAGCAAAGTTGGTGAAAATACAGGTCCAAATATATTTCCTTTATTAACTGGTCAGTCAAATAGAAATTTCCCGTTTGTGCTTCATTTGCGAAAACATGCAGATGCTCTACCCCTTCTATGGAACGAAAAAGTTGTAAAGAATAATTTCGCGACATTCTTTGCTGAAGACGGAAACGACATTGCAGTTTTTTCAGGGACTGGAAAAAGCGGATTTAAGGATCAACCAACGGACTTCTATTTTCGTCCCTTCGGTCTGGGTACGCGTAAATTTGAGCCAATGATAATTGATTTACTAGGAAAAGCCTCTGAATTTTGCTATGGTACAGATAACTATTTAGAATTAGAAATAGAATATATGAAAGGTTTTTTAATGAGGTATCAAAGTAAACGAAAGTATGCATTCATATGGAATAATCAAGCCAGTCACGAGTCTTTCACAACATTACAACATGAGGATAACCGATTATTAGAGTTTCTTAAATGGATGCAATACACAAACCAAACAAAGAATGCCATATTGATACTTTTAAGTGATCATGGATACCGTACTGGTGGTTCTTCGCTTACACACATTGGCAGGGCCGAAAATAACAAACCATGGCTAATGGTACACGTACCTGAATATTTGAAAAGAAAATATAGTTGGATACATGAAACAATGTTACAAAACACTAAACGACTTCTCTCTATTTATGATATATATCAAACCACATTCGACTTAGTTCATGATGTTGCCTTCACCAAACAAAAGAACGCAAGCATGATCGGTAATATTATTAGAAGGAATATTTTCTATGAGATACCTCGTGAAAGAACATGTCTTGACGCCGGTATTGAAAAAAGGTATTGCATGTGCGATGATAAAATGCCTGTGTCCACCGACAATGGATTTATTTATTCTTTAGCCAAGTTTCTTGTCAACGAAATAAATAATATTTTATCAAAATATCAAAGTGAATGTAATATTCTCTCTCTTCACAATGTAACAGAAGCTTCAGTTACGTACTCAATGAGTGACAAGGACACCTTTGGTCGAATACCAAATGCTCCTAAAGGAATACTTAATAAATTACTATCAAATTTTAAAACAAAACAAGACCAGACTGGTCGTTATTTCATTTTGTTTCATACGAATCATGGAAACGCTTTATTTGAAGGAACTGTAGACTATGCGGAATTTGGCCCGAAAGGGATCAAGAACGAAATGACGATGATTGAAGAACCATTCCGATTAGATAGATATGGTAACCAATCATATTGTGTAGAAGATTCCTTTTTGAAACCTTTTTGTTATTGTAAGAACTTCAAACAGCACTTATGACTGTTAAGTTATTAATAAATTAAATGTCCAAAAATGCATTGTTATAGTTTTATTTTTAAAATTGTTGTGTGAAAATATTTCTAAAGAACTTAAAAAAGTTAAATAAATCACAGGCGTTCGGCTCATTTATTTTGCCAATAATGGCCAAATTATAGAATACTAGTAATCTCCCTTTGGTCATCAAGAACTATAGATAGTAATTTTGTTCCTGATGATCAAGGGGTAACTATTTTATTGTAATTTCTCCATTATTGGCAAGACAAGAACGCCTGTTCGATTAAGTAGATGCATAAAGACATGCATTTAATTAAGTAACACGGAAGCACCTGATCAGAACCACCGAACTTCCGTAAAGTTGCTGATATATATCATGGAGTTGAATAGACTTTATCTGTGTATATATGCACCTAGCTGGTTAGGGATGAAGATCCTTTTATCGCTTGAACCTTGCCAACATAGCCTATAAGCTGAATGTCTTTACCACATTATTATATTACTTATCGTCACTGATGGCAGTGAACACGTAGGTTTGATGTGCAAGTGATTTGAAGTCAATGACCAAAGGAACCTCATACCCCCAAACTCCCTTAAGCGAGTTTAATTACAATAACACGTTTCGTCGCTTCTGACGGTATCGAGTTTCAACATGTCATAGATTTGTTTCAAGTCGATTACTTGACCCGTAACCGAAACCAATACATGATCATTATATTTGATTTGCTGTCAACTAGATTACCTCTTTTGAGGTAATTGCTTTTATTGGCGGTTCGGTGTTTCACACAAAACAAAATTGAAAAGTAATTACTTTCAAAACAGTCATTGCAAAATATCTACTAGTATTTACTGTCCTGATCAAATATAAAATAAAAATAAATATGTAAGAACTTAATCCGCAATTTCAATCGCCATTCTTATTCTTATTTGTTTGAAGTGTCTTTAGCAAATGCGACAGACATTCTAGGTCTACATCATTTACATAATACAGCTATCAATGGCTAATGTTAATGATATCCTTCATACGAATTCATACATTTTGTGGTTTTACTCCCAAACAGTTGACAGTTTCTTTACTAGAATTCAAAACTGTTGTTTTTGCTGCCGTTGCTACTGTTGATGTTGTCGTGTTGTATTATTACATGTGTATTATTTTACGAATTATTAAACCGTGATTTGCAAATAACCCAAATACGAGGCTGACACATATGGAAAGACATGGCTGTCTTATATTTTTCTTTTTTCAGTTGAATAATTATTTCGACAATATATGACTTGAAAACACCTTCCTATTAAACCGAAAACCATTATGTAAATCCACAAACCATACCGCTAGTGTATGAAACCAAGGTAGCATTATATAAGTTGACTTTATCAAAATATGATACCAATTCTTTAATATGTGGTAACAAAGTAGCCACATATTGAACCAAATATCTTTGTATGAATCCAAATTATTAATATATATATATCAGATGTCCTTATATGAAACCGAATATAGTTATTCATTTTTACAATATATATGAAACCATTCTATAAATGTATGGAACCGAAGTAGCAGTATATTAGCCAAATATATAATATATGGCTTTCAATACACACGCTTTTCTTATGATTTCAAAGGGTCGGCATTTTTTCTGTTAAAAGCAGCATTCTGACATGCCCTTAGTTAATTGCATGATATATTACTATAGGTGCATAGTGCTTTATGTTGTCCGTGAGCAAAACACTTCAAACTGTTGCACGTCACGGATAATTAGTCAGTGGCACTATAGTACACTTTTGCTTATTCTTACATAGACTGCATACTATGAAATCCTGTACGGAAGCACTGGACTGCAATTCAGACACGTGACTGATGACTTTTAATTTATAATTTCTGAATTGTGACTTTTGACCTGTGACTTTTAATTTTGAAGTGATTTTTACACTTCTGCAAGAGGAAAAGATGGCTGGCAACATACTGTTGCAATGTTACAAAAAAAGCTTTTCATGGGTTGTTCTAATTTCAACGCATATACTGTTAATACATTACATGTAAATGCAATCTCATATAAAGCATCAGAGTAGTGAACAAAATATCGAATGTATGATGACGAACAGACAAGCACACGCCGACCAAAACTAGAAAGTACGAACAAGAAAATTATATGATGTCGCGTTCTGGACATTTTGTTTCCGTCGCCATACTTTCGGGCGTTTTTTTTTTCGGATTCCTTCATTCAAAAGTCTACTTCTTAACATCTAAAAGTAACCCTTCAGCTTATTGCGTAAAATTGTTGCCTGCTTGATATATCGGCTGCTTAACCTTTTCATTTTATCAAATTTTCTATGATAAAATACACGGGGAAATTTTACATTTACCTTACCAGTGTGACATAACTATGTGTTCACTATGTATGACGCTGTATATGTCGTTTATCTCCCCTGAACTGAACTGAACATCGGCTCTTCTCATGCGAAATAGCTGTTCGACGTCACTAATGATAACAATACGATACGATAACAATACGATACAGACACGACACGATATGATACATTACGATACGATACGATACATTACGATACGATACAGTTTAATCAATTACAATACGACACGATGCGATACGACTCGACACGGTACGATAAGATGCGATAGATACGATATTTCTTTATTTCGTCAAAAACAGCAGACAATGTTAGATAACATTTTGTTCTATACCTGTATAATCTATTTCCATGCAGGGATCATTATAAACAAGAAGTATCTTTGAAAAAGTACTCGGCCATAGTTAAACTACTTTTACTTGTGTATGTTATTTTGGTGTTGTGTAAACATGATGAAATGATACATGTAGCAGTGTTTGCTTAAAAAAATTTAAAAAAACGACAGTTATTCTTTGTACAAATTCTTAGTTGCTGGAGGACTATTTTAAACACGGAAAATAAATTAAAAAAAACAACATAAAATTAATAAATCTTCAACGTAGAACTCACTTCCTGTTTTACAGTATTTTTTGTACATGTGCTTATTACTTTTTACATTTATTTTTACAAAGGACGCCCCTGTTTATAAATAATTCTATGCAGCTTATTTATAATATCTACTGGTAATGATCGAATAGGCGATCATAAACTAAACATATTTTTTCGCTTAATTCATTTTGCTCTCATGTATATCGCCTAGATTTTATGAATGTCATTTTAGATGAAAGCAGAATTAAATAAGCATAACAAAATACTCATAATTCTATTGACATAGCATTCAATGGTTAGATCTAAGAAGCACATAAATGAGTCGCGTCACGACAAAACCAACATTTTTGCGTTTGCGACCAGCATGGATCCAGACCAGCCTGCGCATCCGCGCAGTCTGATCAGAATTCATGCTGTTCGCTAACAAACCCTTTAACAAGTAGAGGAACTGATAGCGTACAGCATGGATCCTGATCAGACTGCGCGGATTCGCAGGCTGGTCTGGATCCATGCTGGTCGCAAACCCATTATGTTGGTTTTGTCGTGACGCGGCTCATATATGCTACATTGATATTCAAAATGTAAGGAAATTATGGCATTCATATTCAAGGAACAAATCAATAATCATAAAGAATTAAGAATTTTTTTTTCTCAAAAATGGGGATGAAAATAGCATTTAAAGCCTAAAGGTGTCACCTTCCCACTTAGTTTTTATCACGCTACATGGTCGTCTATGGATATAGATCTATACACAATTCAATTATTATCATTTAAAATTCATTATTATGAGAAAACAACAGCGACAAAAACAACAAAGCAATCACACAAACTATAAAAAAATGAGAGGACAAAAAGAACCTACTAACAAGAAGTTGATATAGCATACATGAAACAGTATATATATACATAGGAGACCTAGATGATTTTTCTTGTGAATGTATTTTATTTCATTTTATTATAATATTAGAACATTTTGATATGGGTGAGTGATATAAATGTTTCAATCGTTTGTATAATTTATAAGCCATCTAGACCTATAAGAACTATGGCTTAAAATCTGCAAAATGATATAATTTATAGTACATTCATCTCCATGACAACTCTTTTCTATATATAGAGTCCTTATAAAGTGATCACAGCGATAGAAATTAAAGATATTTAAATAGTTTTTCAATCCTTTTGAAACTCGATTTTTATGTTGAATAAACATATCGGGCTTTTATACGGGGATTAGCTGACCGATTTTACAAACAAAACGAGTTTTACAAGCTACTACATGTATATAAGTGTGTACATCTAAGTGGTACCCTTGAACAACTGGCACATACTTTGCGAAAGTTTCTTTTTTGGTTCAGTATATGTTATTTATCACATACCCGCGGCGCTTTTGCGACTCTATAGAAATGGAATAACACGGCTGTGAATGTTACTTTGCACTTTAAACAGATTTTATTTTGGGTATTGATAAATAGAATATCATATTGGGCCAGAGGTTGGCATAATATAATTTTATTTAGCTCGTTCATTAAAATTCAAATTAAACTTACACTTATTTAATATCCACTATTTGCGCTACAATTCACACGAGGGATTTTACATCTGGGATATTTGAGCTTTACAACAGAACACAGAACAGATCGATCTCTTTATTTCTTTCCCAGGGTACATGGAAATACAACATGGGGATATACTATAAACAGATACAATATGATAAACAAGCTTCCGATAGTACAAGATGATGTGCCTTGTAACGTTTTGAGTAAAATCTGCTTCAAACATGAAAAATAATACTGGACAATAATTTAACTATTATGAAGTAAGGATTTAAGTAAGTTCTTTCCCTCCTAGCACCTCCTTTATGAAATCTACCAACAATGAAGTTGAAAGATGGTACATGTATCTCTTTATATCTTTTTGAGTTATGGTCCTTGCAAATTAAGCATGGACAATGACAAAGGGCAATAACTCCAAAATTATGAAATGAAGAGTTGTCATTCCAGATAGTCAGATGTTGTCCTTCATCTGTATTATATTCTCCAATGGAGTTTTTATATATCTTCCAGTGGACTTTTGATATACTATTGTCTTACAATAGGGTTTTGATATACCTTTCAATGGAGTTTTGATATACCTTTCAATGGAGTTTTGATATATATTCCAATTAAGTTTTGATATATATTCTAATGGAGTTTTGATATATATTCCAATGGAGTTTTTTTTTTATATATCTTCCACTGAAATTTCAAATTAGTATCTCTAGAATTTTAGGTCAAGAGTAACTAACTATTCTTGTGCACTGCAATCATTTTAATGAGATCTATCCATCTATGAAGTTAAAGTTGATATGTCATATACTGTTCAAGTTATATACTGACGAAAATTATGCACAAAAGATAAACAAAATTGCACATGTGCCTTGCTGCAGCAATCGCATCTTCCCGGTCTTTTCCGTCAGACTTCGGAACACATATCCAGTAACTTTAACGTAGCCTATGCAATAAGTCATTTCTTTAACTTTGATTTGGGATCAAATATTTTTGATGTTACTCCTTTTGGTCATAGCGTTGAACAGGTTCGGCGTTACCTTTGCTTTATTTTCTTCATATTGCAATAAAAAGAATATAAGAACGGTTAATCTACGGTTAGCAATTAAACATGTATACAAATACAATAGTAATCTAGCGATAGGATTTTATTCCAATATATCGTCTTAAAGTCCATCAAAATTAATTAAATTCATGCATATAGATATAAAAGTAAACAGTACATTATTTGTACACCTCTTATTATGGTTGTAGAAACCGAAAGTACAAAATGTGTACTTGTTGACATAAATTTGGATTTGGATATGATTTTACATCAGTGGGCGATTTCAATTGATACATTATTGTTTGACATATTTTCAATATTAATCTTACCAAGATAGACTTTATTTATTTATTTATTTATTATTTATTTATTTATTTTCTTTGGTATGTCTAGTATATGCATAAATACATGTAACATACAAAGATTTCACTACATGTAAACCACGTGGTTATATTAACTCCGAGATTATTATGAATAAACGTCGACGTGTTCGTACGGAGGAGCATTAGTGCCAGGCGTTTTTTTTTTATTTACTCGAAATTTCGAGTTACTAACTCGAAATTTCGAGATAAGTAACTCTAAATTTCGAGAAATGTAAGTCGAAATTTCGAGAAATGTAAGTCGAAATTTTGAGTAAGTAAGTCGAAATTTCGAGTTAGTAACTCGAAATTTCGAGATAAGTTAGTCGAAATTTCGAGTTAATAAAAAACATACACCTGGCACTTATGCTCTTCCGTAGTTCCGAGTGTTGCTAAGTCATTAATTATAACTGTGTACTAGATTTTATTTGTATGACGCTTGACAACGCACAATAACCCAATCAAAATAACTACTTGCTAAAGAAATACCCGTAATAGTACATTGATCAATGCGAATGGCTCAGTATTACAATTAAATGTAAAGATCAGATTACAGTGCGAAAGAGACACACGCGTTTATTTGTAAACACGGGCGACTCGAAATCGAACTATTTAACTTTTCTTAAATATTGCGGATCGGACTGTCTTCTTCTAAATGTGGAATGTTAAGAAGTAAATGAAATATCACCGAAGTTTGAAGAGTATAATAATTAGCATGTATTATGTAAAATGTTGCAATTGCATGCTTAAAGAAAAATCAAAATATTAATTTCCGCTAGCGTGTATCAAGTCAAGCATGAACTCGAGGTCTTCCTCAGACAGTAAACCTGAAAAGTCGCCATATGACCTATATTATGCTGGTGTGATGAAAAATTCAACAAAAAGAATAATACGGCAATCTTTAGATGAAACAGATTGTATTATTTACAAATTATTGACAAAGACTGTAGCCGGAATATTGGACAATTTTTCTAATCAATAAGGATCAATTAAAATCTTATTGTTAAGTTACTGAGATAGGATACCATGAACATAAGCTTATTGTACTTAATATTTATACAATGTATCCATAAGTGAGTTATGGGTGAATGATCAGAATGGTGGTAATGGAAAACATTCCTTAATTTTATATTCTTAACTTTATATAGAAATTCAAGAAGGCTTATAACTGTCAAAACATCTTGAAATGAAGGAGTAATCCTGTTTACTTTTATTTACACACATTATGTTGAGAGAAACTGCAGTTTATATTTAACATTTTTCATGCTAAATATATTAAACTGATATGTCAATTTTTCAATCTGGACAAAATCATTTATAATGTTAAGGGAACATTACACATATATACTGTCTTGAGAATGTCACAGGGTGAGAAAATATGCAGCCTGACCGGAACTCGAACCCGGGACCCTCGATCGGACTACCGTACCGCGGACACATCAGCTCCCCTAAATAGTGAACAGTTCTGAACCGTGATATACTCCCCTGCTACAATGAAATTCGTCCTCGAATTTCACAGAGTTACAGAGCAATGTGTATTAAACTCTGGGTTATATTCAGTCAAGGTTCCCCTTTGTGCACCAAATATCATAGGGTGAGAAAAAATGTGCAGCCAGACCGGGACTCGAGCCCGGGACCCTCGGAATACCGTACCGCGGCTCTATATACCGACTAAGCTATCCGGCCGCTTACATATCATCTCCCCTAAAAATAGTGAACACTTCTAAACCGTAACAAGAGGATGATCATAAGGTACTGGTCGCGTGGATAGATTCAGTTTAAGGCTCATTGTTTACTCGTCGACTACTAAATTGGCAAGCGATTTATCAACCTTGTAGCTTTTTTAACTGACCAGTGTCAAATTTACAAGCTATACTGTAGACAATCTTAAAAAATGTACAAAATATTTGAGCCTCAAAAGTTGTATCTTGCTTTACTATTAAGTTTCACTTGCTAAAAGATTGTTTCTGCTACTTAGTTGCTTTTTCTTATAAATAAGTTTATTCAGAAATAAGTGAAATGCACTTATATCAAGCATGCTACATATAACCTTAACTGAGATTGTTTAATAACACAGACATTTTGCATTATTACTATGAAATAACTTAATCTTATTTGCCGAAAAAAAAGAGTCTATTTTCTAATTGTACATATTTCAAACGTCAATTTATGAATGTATTTTAAACAAAACTTTCATAAAAATGATATAATCTTATGAAATTTTATCTCCCATAGAGCAATGACGCAAATATTGTGTTGTTATGATAAGTAAAATGCAATGACAACGTCGGGGGTGATCGTTAATTTAGCAAATTTCGAAAGGTATTAAAACAGTCCAGAACGTTCCTGATTCGCATCTTCTTCTATGTATCATTAATACATGTTCTCAACTTTTAACGCAAACACCAAAATAAATATACTTGATTACTTTAAAATAGCTCGCGGCTATTGTTATATAGAATAAGTCCTATTTCCTATTTCCTAATTGAAAAAGAAAATTAAAAAGAAAATCAAAACGCCATTCCGGATTCCCACTCTAAATAGAATGAAAACATTTTTTGTCCGGAAGTCACCCTATTAAGTATTAAGCACATTGGTTATTTAGTTCCATTGATAGCCGATCGTGTTTGCATTTAAACACAAAGCCTTGTCTTATGAGTTATTATAATTCCGTCATTCATTGTGTAGTAGATCGCAATAAACTTTTGTCAGTCACTTTGTAGCACGGCTTATAAGCTAGAATTCAATTAAAGTTTTATCATAAGTAAATCGATTAATGTTTATAAAATGAACCAGTATTAACATAGAATTACTTTTTACACATACACATTACATTTTAGTGTAATCGTAAACGATTTTGAAGCAGTATGATGTAGATGGTGTAGATTTCCTGATCACCTCATGCACACTTTCCTCAACAATGAAAACTTATAAAATATAAGAATGACATGGACATGAACATCACTCTTCTGAATGAAAATGAAATTATTCAAAACGAATGAAAATGTATTCGTCATACATTATGTACAATATACTATAGAGTTTCAGGCCGTGTAGGATGGTCTTCGTAGCACCGCGATACTTAATTCGTTCCTAAAATTGTAATTATTTTAATAATGGTATTAACTGTAAAAGCTATAGATCTGCAACAAAATCTAGGTCGTGTTGATATAGCTATATCTTTCCGCGACAAATGCTGCCTTTGTAAATTGAATACCCATTATGTGTTAGCATAGCTAGAGAATATCAATTTTCAAGGATCTTCTTTGTTTAAATTTGTTAACGCTTCTATATATTTTATTTAAATCACCCAACATCTCATATTTCAGTGTTGAACCCTTTGTTTACTTCAGACTAGCAAACAGAAAACGGTATAAAGAAAATGTATAATTTAAACAAAATGGGTATGGATCTGATATAATTGTCAATGTATTTATTTTCCTTTTTTCTTTCTTTTTTAATTTAAGTAAAAATTCAAAAAAAATACAAGAACTGTAGACTATGCACTCTTTCGCACACAAAAATTTTAATTCAAGACGTTTGTCCTTCAATTTATAATGATATGGTATTTGTGTCTGTAGCAGCGACATATAAGGATCATTTCTCTGTCGCCTGTCTGTCGGTCCGTCCATCACCAAAACTTGTCCGGATTTCTCCTCAAAACTGCAACACATCAAAACTTTATAGGAATGATCAGAGTCAAGTAGTTGTGCATATCGTAGACATTTACCAGTTCAATGGTTTTTGTTACAGATATGGCCCTTTATTATTTTTTAAAGACTTTGTCTGGACTATTTTTTTCTTATACCACTTATGCAATTTGAAATGAATTTACAGAGTTGATCGGTACCTCAAGTACTTGCATATATAACCCTGGTATTCAAATAATTTATGGATGATTTATGGCCTCTGAATGAAAACGCGTTTGGGCCTGTTAATGATTTTTGTGTCGTGTGATCCAAAGTGGTTGATACAGGCTACAAAGTAGCCACGACTTATAGAGATACCCTCTCCGTCGCCTGTCTCTCTATATCTGTTCGTCTGTCTGTCTGTTTGTCTATCTGTCTGTCTGCACATCACAACATCAAAGCTATAACCCTTTAATTATTTTCGTTTTGGACTTCTTCACTTATAATACTAATGCAATTTAAGTAAAACGTTGACGGAACTGTTCGGTACCGCATGTACTTGTGCTGATTTACCAGAATTTTCGATTTAAAGCTTTTTGGACTGAATTATGGCCCTTGAATAAAAAGCGTCTTTGCCTGTTAATGGGTTTTGTGTCTCCTGCTAAACAAACCATTGCTCAATACGACTGCTTAATTTGCTGTCACCATGCGATACATGTGATCACTGATTCATTCATGCTAATCTTCATAACAGAATGTTTAAACAAAAGTAATTTACAAATTGCAAATGACACCAAGTTATAATCCACGTAAATTATCAATAATTATCAGTTTAAAATATGCCAAAATTTCCCTTACTGCGTTAGAAATATAGTGATATATGTATATACTGCAAAATCAGTCATTAATCGCACATAACATATACATTATTACTTGAAAATTGTTTCTGATTTCTTTCTTTAAAATCTTCGTACAATTTTATCTCATTTTTGTCTTGAAATATTTTGGCTCATCTGGAATCATGCAACTTTCTGGCTAAGAATTACCAAAATTTAAGCCATATTCTTAAGGTCATGGGATAAATTTCATTATTTTTCACATTTTCATTACAATTTTCATCACTTATCTTTTGCTTTTGTTGACAAAGGATGACAAAGGGGAGATTATACTATGATGATTTGACCATTATTGCCATGTGCCTGTTGAAAATTACTGTACATGTCTATACACGTAGTCATGCTAGATCGCCATTTATAGCTAAAAACATCCATTGTTATACAGTATCCAAACAAAGCGTTTCCAATACTTTCTATATACGATAATCGGAACTTGAAAAGTGATCTAACGTAACATAATGCCGTACTATTATTTACGTAGGAGCGTATATTGATCAGTTTCAATAGGTCCGACTTTGGCCTTGAAAATACAACAGGTTGTTAATTGGAACAGAACATAATTTAATTTCAGACTTAAGAATATTGTTGTTCGTCGTGTAACAATAAAAAAGAATGAAAATGTTACAACAAACAAAATTTACATGGCAAATTTAAACTATATAATCACGAATGCCGATAGACCCGAGTGATTAATTACAAGGCATTTGAATGAATAAGCAGTGCAATAATATCTTTCCGTTCTAACTACATTGAGCGTAGAAGTAATGTGGTTTATTGACGCCATATCTGACGTCATGACATGTAAGCATCCTATTCAAATTAATGCTTTGCATATATCGTGTAATAATTGCCTTGACTGTCTGTTTGGTGAAGCGTTTTAGAATTCAATATGTCAAAGTGTGAAGTATAATCAATTGATATATTTTTAACATGTTATATGGCACAGTAAGTTTATATGGTCTGAGCCGTTTAGCAAGGGTTAAATAGTACAAATGCTTACAAAACCGTTTTCATAAACATGACAATATAAACTTTTTAACATCTTGATAAACTAATTACGTGTATATGTACATGTCCATGTATAGGATATTAAAATTGTGTAATATAGCACGTGGGGCACAAGCAGAAAAATATAACTGAAATGTGTACCTTTTGAAACAATTCAACTGCATATAATTACTACATTTGAGCCGTGTCATGACAAAACCAACATAGTGGGTTTGTGACCAGTATGGATCCAGACCAGCCTGCGCATCCGCGCAGTCTGATAATAATTATAATTTTAATAATAATAGTAATAAAAATAATGATTATAATAATAATAATAAATTATTATTATTATTATTATTATTATTATTATTATTATTATTATTATTATTATTATTATATCAATGTATGAATTCCTTTTGTATATTTTTAGATTTATTGTACTATTATATGACCTTGTATAAAAGCATCAAAGGAAATTATAAAATATATAGATGACGCCACAACATAACAATTTTTCCACTTTGAAAATGTGTCACTTGATGGATGTCATGTTTATTTAAAGTTCTTGCAATAGCAAAAAGGTTTCAAAAATGAATCTTCTACACAATATGATTGGTTACCATATCTATCTAATCGGAACGGTTCTTCAATCATCGTCATTTCGTCCTTGATCCCTTTCGGGCCAAATTCTGCATAATCTACAGTTCCTTCAAATAAAGCGTTTCCATAACTCGTATGAAACAGAATGAAATAACGACCAGTCTGGTCTTGTTTTGTTTTAAAATTTGATAGTATTTTATTAAGTATTCCTTTAGGAGCATTTGGTATTCGACCAAAGGTGTCCTTGTCACTCATTGAGTACGTAACTGAAGCTTCTGTTACATTGTGAAGAGAGAGAGAATATTACATTCACTTTGATATTTTGATAAAATATTATTTATTTCGTTGACAAGGAACTTGGCTAAAGAATAAATAAATCCATTGTTGGTGGAAACAGGCCACTTTATCATCGGCACATGCAATACCTTTTTCAATACCGCGGCGTCAAGACATGTTCTTTCACGAGGTATCTCATAGAAAATATTCCTTCTAATGACATTTCCGATCGTACTTGTGTTCTTTTGTTTGGTGAAGGCAACATCATGAACTAAGTCGAATGTGGTTTGATATATATCATAAATAGAGAGAAGTCGTTTCGTGTTTTGTAACATTGTTTCATGTATCCAACTATATTTTCTTTTCAAATATTCAGGTACGTGTACCATAAGCCATGGTTTGTTACTTTCGGCCCTGCCAACATGGGTCAGCGAAGGTCCGCCACCTCGATATCCATGGTCGCTTAACAAAATCAAAATGGTGTTCTTTGTTTGGTTTTCATATTTCAACCATTTAAGAAAATCCAACAATCGGTTATCCTCATGACGTAATGTTGTGAATGAAGAATGACTAGCTTGGTTATTCCATATGAATGCATATTTTCGTTTGTTTTGGTATTTCACTAAAAATCCTTTCAAGTATTCTATTTCTAATTCTAAGTAGTTATTCACACCATAACAAGATTGAGATGCTTTTCCCAAGTTCTCGATGATTTTTGGCTCAAACTTGTCCATTCCTAGACCAAATGGGCGGAAGTAGAAGTCTGTTGGTTGATCCTTAAAGCCCACTTTTTCCAGTTCCTGAAAAAACGGCAATTGTTGTTTCCGTCCTCTGCAAAAAACGTGGCAAATTGTTTTTTAACAATCTTTTCATTCCATATGATAGGCCAAAGAATCTGCATACTTACGCAAATGAAGCACAAATGGAAAAATTTCTGTTAGACTGACCAGTTAATAAAGGAAATACATTTGGAACCCGTGTTTTCACCAACTTTACTGTAACCTTCAAAATCGTAGGCATGGAATTCTTCTAACAGAAACTTATAAGACTTTGGGAGATTTCGTATAGCATGCGAACGCGAAATAGAATCGATTCCAACTATGATCACACTAAGCTTACTTTCGCTCTCATCTTCAACATCATCTACCATTTTTGCATCATTATTCCAGGCAGGATTAAAGTGTAAATAATCATAAAACTCATTATCATTCACATCAACACAGCGCACGCGAAACACATGACTTTTAATGAAAATCGGAGCAACAAATTTAACCTCATCTTCAAATATAACATCTTTATCTCCACCATTTCTTTTTAAGTAACTGTAAAAACATTTCACATATCTTGTGTCTATCTGATATTTTTCCATCACCGTCTCATTAAATCGTAGAAATCCTTTGTCAACAAACATCAGCTGCTGCTTTCGTTTTGAACAATTATGTGGTGGCGTAATTTCTTCTATATACCGCTTTAAACGATTGATCCCACGGGTTAAGCGTCACCAATTTGCACGGCTTCATTTCTAAAATTTCGATACTCTATGTATATACGTATATTCGTTGAAATAAACCAGGAAACACACACAAAACAAACGATCACGGGCAATTCCGAAACTCTTTTTAGTTTTTAGAGATTTTCGGTAGTTTTAAACACATTCCCATTTGTCGTTTCTCAAATTTAAAATACCGTGCTGAAATAATTTTATGGCACCCACTAACATATACAATACCGTTTATATATCGTATCCGTGTGCTAAAATTTAACTGCCTGTGTAGCTGTAAATAGTCGCATTGTATTGGTATAAATAGAACGTAGTCACAGTAAATATTAAAAGCTTGGTCAGATTTAAGGGTTCACTTGTCGTGGGTTGTGACAACGTGTTACTAGTATGCAAAACTTCAAATATTACCCAGGCAACCGTGTTTAATCATTTACAAAAGGTATTAGTTACAATATAATATATGCTGTGACTTGAGATCTATTTGTTTTCTTCAGCTTCGTACAAAATGCACATTATGCATGTATATCTGTCACATTATTTGTATATAAAAATGTATGAAGTAATTATTGACTCTGAAAAAAATCAAATTATGTTTGTTGCCATCCCTCTTTAAATATAAAGGTATTATTATTATTATTATTATTATTATTATTCTACGCTCATGAATTCTTGTAGTCGAAAGTTAAATATATGGTCAGACAAGTTAAGCGTATATTGTAATACGACTTGGTCATGCATACATGACTCAGTAACAGTAACTCATACAATGTTAATATATAATCTCGACGCAGTGACCTCCCCTTCCTTTGTCGGCATCAAGAAGTCCCAGTATACCTAACTTACAGATATCAAAGTATAATGCGTTATATTGTTATTGCCGTCCCTGGACGGCGTTATATACAATTGATTTGAACAGTTCTACTTGCACCCCGCCTGCCTTTAGCCAATCAAAGCGAATAATTCAAAATCACATGACGTAAAAAAACTTCAATAAGGGATGCTTAAATGGACTCGCCTAACCGCCATGTTTTGTCGGATTACTTAAGGCCTCAACAGACGGTAGGATTTAGTTGTAGATAAGGTGTACAGTTTTATAGCAATACAACACTTGCATTCAGACGGTAATTCTACACTATAGAATCCATCTGAGGTTTCCCCTAAAGGCCCCTTTACTTTTGACCCTTTTAAATTTACCACTAAAATTTTTCCCAATTATGGGTTGAAAAACACCATTTTAATTTTTTATGTGAAGCCTGACCGAGACTCAAACTGGGGCCCTCGGGAAAACCTCGCGGGTTTTACTGACTAATATCGACCGCCCCAAAATACCTCCCCTGATTGAAAAATTCAATAGGGGACAACATTTTTGGGGAAAATTTTGGGTTTTGGGCAACAAATTTGGTTTGAAAGTTTTTCAAACGTATTTTAACCCCCCCTACTACTATTTTTCCTTTTTGCCATTTTTCTGGAATTTCATTATTACACCCCATCAGAGATTTGGGGAATATTACTTTCATTGTGGAGGTCTTGAAATTGTACGACAAGTTTTTAAAAAAAACATTCATCCCTAATCACACTTAAAGGTTTTCCGATTCAGAAAGTACCCACACATTTAAAATTTCCCTTACTTTTTATTTTTAATTTTTGTACTTCAAAATCCCCTCTTTGAGGCCCTTTTTTGTCAATGATTAACCAAAATGTGCAGTCGCCCGCCTGTCTTTCAAAAAACGAACTATCATTTTTTTGAAAAAAAGATCGGTTCTGATTAAAAACCCTTGACAAATTGCTTTAAAAAGCTAGTACGACTGCTTCGTAATTTTTTCCAGGGTTTTTTAAATGTAAAAATACATTTGTTACTAAGAACTTCAGCGAAAAAAAAATAAAAGGCATAAAGTTATGAACCGTTCTCTCAGTTTAAAAAAAGGGAAATTTTATAAAGAAGATTTATTAAACAGTAGAATGAATTTATGCAATTTACATAAAGCCTGTTTATCTTACCGTTAATATAGATTTTAAAAATTTTTTTAAGTTGAAAATTTATTTTTTGGGAAAGAGGACAACAAATTTTTACATAATTTTTAAAAACTTCTTGGTGGGGCGAAATTTAGATTTATGGGGTGATTAACATTTGTAAAAATTTTAAACCCCCTCAAAAATAGACCGGGGAACGGAAGGGGGGGTGTATCCATAAACATACACTAAAAAAACCCCGGGAAAAGGGTAAAAAGAACGGAAAAAAAAAAAAAAAAAAAATGCCAAAATTACATTACCAGATTCACTTTAAAAGTTTAAAAACGAAAACTTTATACAAAGGGGAAAAAGGGGAAGCGCTAAACAAAATCGAAAAAATGATTTTGAAATTTAAAACAAATTTTAAAACTCATTTTGTCAAAACAAACTTGCTGCTTTTAAAAAAAGGGAAAAAAAAGTTTTTTTTGCCCATTTTAAATTTATGGGTAAAAAAATTTTGGGTTTCCACCCCTGAGAAAAAATTTTTGAAGCTGGAACCCAACCCTTCGTTTAAATTTTTTGGAGGGTCGGATTTTTGGGTTTTCCTCAGTAAAATCTACAATGAAATACCCCTTTCCGTTATTTCCCGGTAAGAACCCCCGAACCCCAATAGTTAAATACACAGAACGGATGCGGTTTTTCCCGGTCAACCTACCCCTAAAAAAACTAAAATTAAAAAAAGTTTTTTTTAATCGGGGGGTTTTGAAAAGTTTTTTTTCCCAATATAGTAGAAAAAATCCACATAAAATAATAAATTCTTTAGACACAAAAAACAATACTTTATTTATATTTTTAATCAGGGATGGGAAACCAATTTTAAAAAAAAAACCCAAAACCTGTTGAAAATTTAGTCGGATTTTTTTAAAAATTAACATTCAGGGGGCATTTTAAAAATACAAATTTTGTCAACATTTTTTCAAATAAGATTACCCCCCAAAACTTTTTAAGAAAAATATATACTTTCTTTTACAATATCTATGTTTCTATTACATCTAAACACGGGAAAACTATTTTTAAATTTTCCTTTTTTTTCCGGGGTTTAGAAGATAATACCCGGGGCATTTCCCGAATTTAAAATCCTAACGTTTTTCCCAAACCCAAGGAGTTTTAAAAAAAATTATACGACTCCTTGTTTTTTTTTCCGGGTTTTTTTAAATGAAAAAATGACAGTTTTTTTTAGTGAAGAATTTCACGAACACCCAAAAAAAAAAATGACTAAAATTTAGGGAATTTCATTTTGTCATTTTTAAAAAAAGGGGAATAGAGTATAATATAAAAGATAAAAGAAGTTTTAAATGCTATAATTTTACTATAGGGCCGTTGCCCTTGCCCAAAAAAAAAGTAAAGGTAAAATTCAAAAAATTTTTTTTAAACAAGTTAATTGAGTTTTATTGGGGGCTATCCCGGGACCCAATTTAAAACCCCTAAAATCTTACGCCGCGTAACAGGTAAAAAAAATTTTCCCTTGTTTTTTTTAAGTACTCATCACTAAACCCACAAATTTCCAAAAAAAAAAAAAAAAAAATATTTTCATTTTTTAAATTAAAATAAAAATTCTCTGAAAAATTCTTGATTTTTTTTTTAAAATTTTTTCTAAATAAACTACCCCGGGACGTCATACTGCCGCGAAATCATTTTGGGAAAAACTTCGTCTGTAAAAAATTTTCGGTATAAAAAACCCTTCTACAAAATAACTTTATCAAAAAATTTTTTAAAAAAAAGAAAAATTTGAAAATTATGGGTAAAGCTTTAATTAGGTGACAGTTTTTCTTTTTATTTTTGATAAAAATTTTTTCCAAATTTTACTACCAGCCCCAAAATTTTTATGACGGGTCATTAACTAGAACGTTGCAACACCGTTAGGTCTCATAATCATGCATGTTCTTTTGTTGATATAAAACCATTAATAGTCCTTAATATTTTTTTTAAAGACAAATAATGGTAAAATTGTCGCTTACATCCAGAAGACCATGGATCGTGCTTGCGTGATAACTAAGGAAAACTAACTTATTAGTACACCCTAGGAGGCTGTACGCGGAAAACGCTCATAAACCCGCTATATCATATAGCTGTAAAGTGAACAGGTTAAATGGACAGAAATATGTGGTCAAATATGTTTTAACAAGGAAATAATTATTTCAGAGAAAGACGCAAAGATCAGTCTTCAATCAATGAATGATCCCATATTGTGTAATTAGAAAAGTTTATTCAATTCTAGGGCAACGCATTCATAATTTGATAGTCCATATGTGTAATAAAATTCAAAATTTTCAATACAGATTATTGAGATACATAAAAAATATAAAAAGAATAAGAGGCTTAAAAAACAACAACAAAAAAAACAACAAAAAAACGCATTTATATATACGAATGACTTACAGTTTCTTAGCATCGGGAATTCATCAACATATTTCTTACGAAACTTAAATTTGAAAACGACATTTGCGGGCGCTGAAGAGATTAATGTTTATTTGAAAAAAAATCAAATAAAAAAAACTTATATGTTTTGTGTTCTAAAAATAATCGGCGGGCATTAAGAGGGAATTTCGTATTCATTTTACAACACTTTGAAAAAATACTACAGAAAATGTGTTTGTTGTTTTTTTGTGTTTTTTTTTCAACCAAAAGTGTGTGTGTTTAACCATATGTCCGAGATTATAGCATCGGGGACGTCTTTTTTAAAGCCGAATCTTCCTGGTAGGCCCATTCTTCGTTCGTTGGTTGGTAAAAGACGACGACAATACTGCAAGGGCATCAACTTTCCTGACTGACGACAAACAAAAACGGCATTCATTAGCGCCAAAACCTCCAGAGTAAGTCACGGACAGGTCAACCCCAATCACCTCTGGTACTTGAGATGACTTGACCTTGGTTGCGTTTCATTGAACGCCGCCTTTCCTTTGTTGATCTTGTTTTTCCATATTTTGACCTGCCGTGTGCCTTCTCCGCGACGCTGCACGCCTCTGGAGGGATTTGGAGAAGTTTCAAACAAAAAAAACTTCCAAAACACGCTATTTATAAATTATAACACCATTCATAGCAACTTGACCCCCTTTGATTTTTCAAACTATTTGCCGGGGAAAAGGGCACAGGGAAAAAACCCTTTCGTAATAAACCCCCACACCCTTTTTAAACCCAAAAGAAATTTTCCCCATTATATTTCAAAACTTTGTGAGGGGTTTTAAAAAACCCGTAGAAAACTATTATTAAATACCCCAAAATTGGTTTTAGTGTTTGGCCCCGGGAAAAAAAAAAAATTTTAACCCTTTTTCCCAAACAATTTCACTTAGGTTTATTTAATTTAAAAGTTTTAGTATGTATTTTTTAAAAATTTTTTAGTTTTTTAAAAATATCCCAACCCTCCCAAAATCAGCGAATTTAAATTGGGAAAAGGGGAAAAATTTTTCCCGAAAAAAGGGGTTTTATTAGATTTTTTTCCCGGGAAAAAGACATTTTTTCTGTCCCTTTTGAGGGATGGGTATTAATACTATCAAAACCCCTAATTTTTTTAATCTCAATTTTTGGAAAAATAAAATTTTAAAATATTTATAATTTTTTTGTTCAATTAAAAAATTTGGGATTTCCCTTTAAGTTTTATTATATTCCCAAAATTTTTAAAATACCCTAAAATATTTATTGAACCCTAGAATAATTTTTATAAGGAAAATTGTTTTAAAATTTTTTTTCTTTATTAAAGAAAAATCTCATTTCTTTCTTAATGTCTTTAAATTAAATTTACAATTTTTGGTTTTTTAAAAATTTTCAGGGGTTAGAGTCCCCAAAAAAGATCAAAAATTTTTGGAATATTAACCCAAAAAAATAGTCAACCATATTAACTATATATTTGAAGGTTGAAACAACAGTAAGGGAAAAAGACACCCAAATTTTATTTTCTTCCCTTTTTTTGGGAATAATTGAAAAAAACCCTTTTTAAAAAAAAAGAAAAAAAACTTTTAAGTTGAAAAAAATTTTAGTCATTAAATTTATATAATTAAGTTTGAAATTTTTTGGAAAGTTTCCCCAACCCAATCCTTACAGGGAATAACCGTGGGGGTTTTAAGTATTGCGTTTTTCCGGTTTCCCGTAAAAGAATTTTCAAATTTGGAAATTTTTTTAAATTTATGGAAAAAATTTGAAAATTTTTATTCCGGGCCAATTAAAAAGGGAAATTTCTAAAAATGTTTTTTCTTTTGGAAAACAAACCGTTCTTTCATATATTTTTTCAGCCCATTCAAATTTAACCTTTTCGTCTTTAAAAACCCCGTTTTCGAAAAATTTCAAACCCCTTTTTCTCCCTTACTTTTTAGATTCCTTTTAAAATAAACCCCTTATTTTTGGGTTTTAAAAATTTAAAAAAAGTAAAACCCTTTCCTTTTTTTCCCCTTTTAAAACTTTTAAAATAAAAACTTTCTTTAACCATAACATTTTCCAAACCTACACCCATTTTAAGTTTTTAACCCCAATTTTTAATTTAGATCTTCCCTTTTTAAACAAAATTCTTTAACCTTTTTTTGGGAAAAAATTTTTTAATTTTTAAACAATAACTCCTGAAAAATTTTATTTCTTTTTTTCCCTTTAACCCGAAAAAATTGTATTGCTAATTTTTCTTAAAATTTCCCGATGAGACCTTTTTTGCCAAAAAAATTTAAATTCCCAAATAAAATGTTTTCACCAAAACATCTTTTCAATTGATTAAGAAACCAAATTATTGCCTTTTTTATTACCCCATTAAAACACCCTATAAATTAAATAAAATAGATTAAAAAAAATCTTAAACAAGAAGTCCCAAAACAAAAACCCCTGAAAAAACGCGGCCCCATTTGATTAAACCCTTTGTTCCTCTATGGTTAACCCTTTGTCCCAGCAGAATTCACAAATTTAAAAAAGAAAAAGGCACTTCAACTTTTTTAACCCCTTATTTACTTGGGGTTATCAGGGAACCCCAATGGGGACACTTTTTTCTTTCTATTTAAACGGGGTTTTCCCCAAAAAAAATTGCCCCTGTTTTTAAAACGAGAATACCAATGGTTAAACTAAAAAAATGAAATTTTGGGAAGGGGGTTTTAGGGTTTTAAAGGCCCCCGCATAACCCCCTAAAAAAGCCCCTTTTAAAAAACACAAAATTAAAAAAGCCCGGGAATTTCTCTAAAATGATTTTTCAGTAATTTTAAAAAAGAAAACTGAACCCTTAAATTTTTTTTTAAAATTGGGAAAAAATTTCCCTTTACCATAAAAGTATTTTTTTAAGTTTAAAAAAAGGTTTTTACGGTTTTCCCTTTTTTGGGTTTTAAGTTTTTAACGACACCTTTTGGGTCTGTGAAAAAATTTTCCGGGCTTTTCTTAAAAAAGACCCAAATTTTTTGTGAAACATTTCCCCGGGGGGCACCTGATAAACCACGCCCTTCCCGAAAAATCAGTTGTAGATTCCCACTCAAAGATCCAAAGTCTACTACAGCAGTAAAAAGAAGATATTTTGAATCACGGCCCCATCCCGACTCCCACTTTTTTACCTCCACGGGCTCACTAAGAAGATATTGTAATTGTCTGACCTTAACTTATACCCCTATAACTTTCAATATTATTTTTTTTTCAGAAACATGAAAACTGCTACACAGGATTGTCTGAAATAAAAAAAACGGACTTTTTAATTTAATAATGACAAAATAATTCATAACTTCAACAAAGAAGCATTCGAAATGACGCCATGATCATGATTTGATTTGAATGCTTTTTGTTCGAGATGAGAAGGGGTCATTGCCTTTTTTCAAATCTATGTTTTGGGTTTTCGTATCCCCGATTGCAACCGAAACCACTTAAATGGGTAGAAAGTCATGTAAATTTCATCACATTTAGTCAAGTAGTTACTGAGCGGTTAAGATTGCACACACATGTGTACGATAGACGACGAATAGCCATCGGGCCAATAAGCTCACCAGTTGGGTTTCAAGATATTTAAAAGTCTATTTAACATTCATACATTTTACCTTGTACATATAGAAAATATCGAAGTCTATAAACTGTAACCAAAATCTGGGTATAAACTGTTAACAAATTCGGATAAAATCGCTAGGTCTATCCTGTAACCCTGCACAAAATCACCTCGCTCTATACTGTAACATTGTTTATTTTTTCAAACGCATTTAACGAACAGGAAATAGGTTCACCTGGTCATTTACTTTTATAAACGTTTCCTAACATAAAGGACTAACGTTTTGCAGATTTACTTTTTCTAGGCATGCATAAATAATGACGAAATTGGAGAAATATGCATTGGTCTCTCGATTCAAATTTTCAAACCGTCAAATCTGCATATTTATGAGACAATATAGCGATAAATCTGCGGTGCAGAGTCTGAAGAAATATATGACTAGATACCGGATTCTGTTCCTTACAAGCAAAGCACGAAAAATCTTTTAGAAACTAAACTACTTGTAGTATGGACCGGAATAAAAAATCACCTACCAGTCCTCCCAACAAATAATCCTCCATCTTGAAAATTCTATACTGTAACCGAAAAACGCGATACTGTAACACGTTCCCTACGGTGAATATATTACTGAAGATCTCTCTTGGGTGTTGGCGAATTTAGATTCATGGGGCATGATTAACATTTGATTTGTACAAGTTCTCAAGGCATTGGTGCATATTCAATATTAAAGCCAGAGGCATAGAAGTTTATATCAATAAGACTTAAACATATTTTCCATAAGCATTTTAATAAAAATTATGTCCAATTCATCTTGGTATGTGAAACATTTTTAAAAATGTATGATATGATGTAGATACATGAACAAAATTTTAAAGTGGTCAACAAGGAAATACCACATGCCAAATATTTAAGGTCTAGAGGCATTAATAATGTATAAAGGTGTGCGTATGTGTTTCTATAAAAGACGTGTCCTTGACCTATGTGTAGAACAATATGAAAAACTATGAAAGAGGACTCCTGTAGTGTGGTTAATGTGCAGTCTTTGGTGTCATAGTTATCATTTAAAGATAAACTAAATTACACATTAGAGACAACAGATGAATAGGGATCCCAATTCCTGTTTATGCTCACCAGAGCACAACTTGCTCATAGTGAGCATAAAAGGGAATTATATTGTAAGAAGGCTTGGTATAATGATCATCTCCTGTACAAAGATTCAACGACAATAATCAACACAAATATAGTTTATTCCTTTTCCCTATATATCTAATACTATCCCGGATCCCGGGCGTCCCGGATCCTGGGATTTTTCCCCCACCCTAAATACCGGAAAGGATAAAATGACCGGAACCAGATGTACACTTTTGTTAATGAACCAAACGAAAACTTACTACAGAGAAAACAGGTGAAATTGCTAAATCAAAAGTCAGGGTAAATATGATTTATTGAAAAGAATTCATGGAAAACAAACATTTTAATTATTATTATATCTTTGCGCTCGAAGCAATACTTGCTGCTTTTTAAAAATGGCGTGAAAATTGAAGGTTTTTTGACGCTATGTAAGATTAAATTTGATTGGCTAAATAATTTTGGATTCCAGCCCAGACAGATAAATTTTGTAGAAAGCTGGAAGCCAAGCTTCGATTAAAGTTTTGGATGGATTCGGAGTTTTAGGTTATTTCTCAGTAAAATCCTAACGTAATACCGGCTCGCCGTGGCGAGCCGGCATAACCAATACTGAGTAGGTATTTTAACAAACGTGACGTTGTCAATAACTGGCAATTTAATCATCTTTATCATACGGAGGGCGTTCGTTGCCAAAATTCCAGACATGTAATGGGTTCCTTTTGAAAACTTCTTTTGAAAATGGGAACGTGTATGTCTAGCATTTTTGATTATATTCGTGCAAAGCAATTGATATGTCTCTGAATCGAAGGCACCCGCTTTTAAACAACAAGTTTACGGGTGGATCTTAATAACTTAAGTTAATGAACATGGAAAACAACAACAAATTTACAAATTCGTATCTTCCATTGCATATAAAACATAAGCAGGTTTTCACACTTATAGATATCTATCTGTACCTGAAATATACAAATGAAATGTAAAACTCGAATACAGAAAATAGAGTTTAAGAAAATAACATGTTAAAAATGACAAAAGTAGATTTACAAAGTTAAACGATTTTAAGTCATGCATGACGCCCCGCCCCTCCTTGAGTATTTACGAACTTCTATTGCGGACAGGTATAAAAACCCGGCGCCTTTCCCCTATTTATTGATAAAACTGAAGGATAAAACACCCCATCATACCTTACATATTATTTTATGCATTTGTTACAAAAATATTATCACTAACTCACCTGAAAATTGCTAATTTTACCATTAATTTATACAAAATGATTAAGATAACTTATGCACTAACTTACTATTTTACCTCGTGTTTTCCTGAGAAACATCGGCGATTTGGAAATTTTTAGGACTTCAAGCGGGTAATTTTATTCATAATCTAAAAATCAGCACAATGGAGTGCCAGACAAAATATTTTGTTGACATTTGAGTAATTATTGCCAATTTAGTTGTATGCAATGCTTTGATTTAAAACATCAGCGATTGCACTGTTTGATTTTATTAACCTGTCAATTACATACTGATTACACGGTCAATGCACACAATATATTAATCTACGGTAGATTTTCCGTAAGTTTCGTGAGATGTACCCTGTACGATGGAATTTAATTTAATTTGTATATGTAAAGTAAGTGTACTGACCGTTATAGCGCAATAGGGTAAAGTACGAGTTTATAATCTAAGTGCCAGACGTGTTTTAAGTTCGAGACCGCGTTGGTCCATGTTTTTTCCTTATTTATATTTTCATCATTTTTGAAGCTATATATGGTTTTTGTATGTTGTTAGTTTTGTTTTATTATGTTTCACTTAATTTGTAAAGTCTATACTCTTTTTAAATAACATGGTTTAAGAATTCATGTTTAAAATTCATTCGGATTAAAATCAATAAATGTTATTACACACTTCAAATCGATTCATTTAAAATTTACTGAAAAAATAAAGAAAGAGTAGGCCTAAAACAATGTCATCACCAAGGATCGAACCAAAGACCTCTCTATCATCAGGCATTCACTTAACCGACTGTGCTATTGTGAATTAACAAAAACCTTCACGTTAAGCTAACACATGACTATATACTCCACATTAATTCTCGTAAACTACACGGATCAAACCGAAGTGGGATCGAATATTTAAATGAGTGCTTTAATGTATTCATAATTGACAGGTCAATAAAATCAGACTATAAAAGGAGTAATTTTGTATTGTGTATCGAAATTGCTAACCTAGTTTTTTGACATTGTGTACTGAGATAAAATGTGTATCGAGAGAGCAAAAGGCGTTGCATTCCTTGCGTTTATTTATAGTATAGAGGGGTGCATTTGCCGTTATTTATTAATTATTTGCTTATAGAATGTCAATTTCCTGTGGTTTAATGTCTGTAATATTATAATTTTACAGTAAAAATTACCTTATAATACTGCACGTTTGTAACGTCACTTTTAATGTAACGTCACTAGATAATCGTGACGTTTATATAATTTTATATACACGGCTGCTGTCGACTCATGAAGAAATCTTACTTTTTTCTTTAAAAAATGATGCTTGCTGTATTATAAATTCGTCATAAAGATTGTTGACAGGTTATATGGCCGTATATAAACGGCTGTTTGCAATATAACCTTCGCCTAGCGGCTCGGGTTATATTTACAAATAGCCGTTTATATAGGGCCATATAACCTGTCAACAATCTTTATAACTAATAATATTGTGTTTGCCGGGGAATATGTTATCATTTAACGTTCCCGCTTTTTTCACGACGTTACGTCATTTGTTTAAATGTTTATTTAGGTATTAGATATCAATTCTGAGTGCATTGTTGTAGAATAATGCACGGTTTGAGTTCAAATGCGTAGTAATATAATCACGAAGGCCGGTAGGCCTGAGTGATTAATTACAAAGCATTTGAACGAAAAACGTGCATTATTACTAGTATACGATAATGCACGAAGAAGAATTAATATCTATTTCCATTCTAACACGTCAAGAAAAAATATAATTATTATTATAAAGTTGGACTTTATGTTTGGTGGTTAAATTTGTTTTCGCCTCAGAGTTGCCAATAGAAACGTTCTTTAAAAGGCTGTTCCAGTGGATTGATAAAAACTGTCGTTAAATCTACCGTGTGTAGAAACATTTTGAGAATAACGAATTTTGAAAACGTTGATAAAACTTTGTTTGTTTATTTTATTTCACTCTATAATTTTTCAAGCGAAATACAAACTATTAAAAGTGAAATAAATGTAAAACTTAACTCGTTTGCGACTTTAAAATAGCGTACTTGATTTGATTGTTTTGCACGTGCTGTTTGGCGCTACATTGTGACGTCACGTAAACAACACTTTAAACGTCTGTACAGCGTTAACGACTGAATTAAAGATATTAGTGTTCGGATTCGTTTTCTTAGTTAGACCATTTTCTTTCATTTTAGATAGTTTTTACAACAAAATTCGACAAAAAAAATCAGATTTTTCAAACAAAATGGCGCCCTTAATGTGAAAAACACAGGGAGATAATAAGAACGGCGAGTGCATTGTTGTAGAATAATGCACGCTTCGGGCCTTCTTTGTTTATATAGAGAAAATTCCGATAGTGTTAGAATGTTTATTAAAGTTTCGGCTGAAGATATGCGAAGAAAGCATTGAAAGCGCTACCGAATATACATAGAGTTTGTTATTTCTTAAACATTATTATTTTATCTCTATATATATGTATAGGATATTGAATGGGTGTAAGTTTAATACTGAATTTATTGAACGAGTTGAATAAAAATATATTATGCGAGCCTCTGGCGAGTATATAATTTAACACGGTATCTAACTTTTGTGAATATGAACATTAATTCATACACGTACAGGGCTATATTATGTTTGCTTGCAAACCATATAACCTTTCAACGTCTTGATAATCTAATAATGGGTATACATAGGGTATTAAAACTGTGTAGCATATCGAACCTGGAGCTCATGCACTTCCAGGAAATTATAACTGAATTGTGTCCGTTTTGAGCTATGGAGGTTCAATAACTGTAATGAAAGTCTCTGAAAATATTAACACTAGTATCATTGTGTATTACAAAAGTTAACAATTTGATTTTCTTTTGTTTCATTTTTTAATTATACACTTTCGTTATGTTAACTGTTTAAACAAATTTTGTGGCACGTCAGGTAATAAAAGTGTTATAGCTCATGCACATGTATGGCATGATTCTGGGGATTATTTCATCTACTTTTAGATTTGATGTAGTATAAAATGACCTGGAATAAAAGTAAAGCAGTAGAGCAAATATAACAAAGAGATGACGTCACACCATAACATTGTTTCCGTGTATTTTGATAACTTTGAAAATGTGACACTTTACGGTTTAAAGTTCTTGCAATAACAAAAAGGTTTCAAAAAGGAATCTTCTACACAATATGATTGGTTACCATATCTATCTAATCGGAACGGTTCTTCAATCATCGTCATTTCGTCCTTGATCCCTCTCGGGCCAAATTCCGCATAATCTACAGTTCCTTCAAATAAAGCGTTTCCATAATTCGTATGAAACAGAATGAAATAACGACCAGTCTGGTCTTGTTTTGTATTAAAATTTGATAGTAATTTATTAAGTATTCCTTTAGGAGCATTTGGTATTCGACCAAAGGTGTCCTTGTCACTCATTGAGTACGTAACTGAAGCTTCTGTCACATTGTGAAGAGAGAGAATATTACATTCACTTTGATATTTTGATAAAATGTTGTTTATTTCGTTGACAAGGAACTTGGCTAAAGAATAAATAAATCCATTGTTGGTGGAAACAGGCATTTCGTCATCGCACATGCAATACCTCTTTTCAATACCGGTGTCAAGACATGTTCGTTCACGAGGAATCTCATAGAATATATTCCTTCTAATGATATTACCGATCATGCTTGTGTTCTTTTGTTTGGTGAAGGCAACATCATGAACTAAGTCGAATGTGGTTTGATATATATCATAAATAGAGAGAAGTCGTTTGGTGTTCTTTAACATCGTTTCGTGTATCCAACTGTATTTTCTTTTTAAATAATCGGGAACGTGTACCATAAGCCATGGTTTGTTACTTTCGGCCCTGCCAACGTGGGTCAACGACGGCCCGCCAGCTCGATAACCATGATCGCTTAACATAATCAAAATGGTGTTCTTTGTTTGGTTTTCATATTTCAACCATTTAAGAAAATCTAACAATCGGTTATCCTCATGACGTAATGTGGTGAAAGTATTGTGACTGGCTTGGTTATTCCATATGAATGCATATTTTCGTTTGTTTTTGTATTTCACTAAAAATCCTTTCAAGTATTCTATTTCTAATTCTAAGTAGTTATTCACAACATAACAAAATTGAGATGCTTTTCCCAAGTTTTCGATGATTTTTGGCTCAAACTTGTCCATTCCGAGACCAAATGGACGGAAATAGAAATCTGTTGGTTGATCCTTAAATCCACTTTTCCCAGTTCCTGAAAAAACGGCAATGTTGTTTCCGTCTTCTGCAAAAAACGTAGCAAAATGTTTTTTAACAATCTTTTCATTCCATATGATAGGCAAAGAATCTGCATACTTATGCAAATGAAGCACAAACGGGAAATTTCTGTTAGACTGACCAGTTAATAAAGGAAATATATTTGGACCTGTATTTTCACCAACTTTACTGTAACCTTCAAAATCGTAAGCATGGAATTCTTTCCTCAGAAACTTATTAGACTTTGGGAGATTGCGTATAGCATGCGAACGTGATACAGAATCGATTCCAACTATGATCACACTAAGCTTACTTTCGCTTTCATCTTCAACATCGTCTACCATTTTTGCATCATTATTCCAGGCAGGATTAAAGTGTAAATAATCATAAAACTCATTATCATTCACATCAACACAGCGCACACGAAACACATGACTTTTAATGGAAATCGGAGCAACAAATTTAACCTCATCTTCGAATATAACATCTTTATCTCCACCATTTCTTTTTAAGTTACTGTAAAAACATTTCACATATCTTGTGTCTATTTGATATTTTTTCATCCCCGTCTCATTAAATCGTAGAAATCCTTTGTCAACAAACATTAGTTGTTCTCGATTTGAACAAATAATAGGCGGTTTCTTCTCTTCTATATACCGCTTTAACGATTGGTCCCACGGGTTAAGCGTCACCAGTTTGCACGGCTTCATTTCTAATTTCGATACTCCATGTATATATGTATATTCGTTGAAATAAACCAGGAAACACACAATGCAAACGGTCACGGCAATTCCGAAACTCTTTTTAGTTTTAAAGATATTAGGTAGTTTTAAACACATTCCCATAATAACTAATACCGTGCTGAAATATTTATGCATCACTTAGTGGCATTTTATTGGTATCAATAAAACGTATGAATTCACCGTTAAGTTTAAAGAACATGGTCAAATTTAAGGGTTCACTTGTCGTGGGTTAACATGTGACAACATGTAATATTACCCATCCTACCCTGTTATATTGTTTACAAAAAATATTAGCTTCAGTATTTGCCGTAACTTGAGATGTACATTTTTTTTCTTCAGCTTTGTACTAAATGCGTATTATGCATCTATATCTGTTAGATTATTTGTGAAGTAATTATTTGCTCTGAAAAATAAAATTATGTTTGTTGCTATCCCCTCTTCAAATTTAAAGGTATTATTATTATTCTCCGCTCATGGATGACCCTGTCTTGTAGTCGAATGTTTGAAATAGCGTATATTGTAAAACGAGCAGAAGAACATGATAAAGAGAATCGGCCATGCACAACTTTAAGTATTTAAGTAACAATAACTCATACAATGTTAATATGTAAACATGTAATCTCCACGCAGTGACCTCCCCTTCCTTTGTCGGCATAGTACATCCTGTATGTTGTAATTAAGGTTGTATACTAGGTGGTGGTGATGTTGGTAGTTTTCACTCCTGTATACCACACTTAAATGAAATTATATATATATGTATATAATTATGCTTATAAAACAATTTTCAAACATCGAAGAATATGTAACATATGTACTGCAAATATTTGTACATATTATATTATATGCATTCATTTCTTATTGAAAAATTTGACTTAGTCTTTATAGAAAATAAATTTTTATTACCTCCCTTTATTTACATGAAATGTTAAATTCGGTAATATCTTTATAAATAATGCTTTTTGAAACTTACAAAATTGATATTAAGTCTTAATTTGAGCATTATATTTATGATATAAAACCATAAAAATTGTGTTAAAGATCTTTAAGTAAATCTACAGATATAAAATTTAATATTACAAAGAAGCTAAACACGTTGAATTTTAATTTAATCTGTAAAAAGCAGCAATAATTATTTTAAGCTCAAAGATATGATGATGATGATTAAAAATGTTAGTTTTCATGATTCCTTTAAAAAAATAATCATATTTACACTGACGTTTGGAGGAGTCAACAGATTGTAGTAACTTTTGGTATATAGGTGTATTATGTAATAGTTAACGTACATGAAACGAGTTAGTTACGAGGATATAACACTGGCTGGGGCGACATCAAGGGATATTTCATCCCGAGATGTCGCCCAGCCAGTGTTATATTCTCGTTACTAACGAGTTTCATATATTATAACTGTTTTATCGCAATGACATAATGTTTTCTTTTTTGTAATAGAAAAAAACAATCTTTAGCAACATTATAGTTAATTATGATAAGGCATTTTTTCAAGTTGTTTTCGCTGCCGCAAAAAAAGATATACAAAAGACATCCAATGTTAGAGGCGGATTGTAAAATGTTACCAATATTGATTTAGGCTTTGTTCAGTGGAAATAATTCATTCAGCGGATGTACCTTTTGATTAAATGAGAGTAAATTTCATTTCTCATTAATTATCTTTGTTTATATTTTTCATTGTATTTATTTATTTTATTTTATTGATTCCATTTTTTTTGTGCTACTTGGAATGTTCGTTACCACTGCCCCATTAGAACATCTGTGAAAAAAAAAAAAAAAAAAAAAAAAAAACTACATGGATATATACAAGATGCGAAAAAAAAACTCAACCGCCATATAGCAGTCGAGTGTTTTTTTCCCTATATGAATCAATGAAAAAACTGTACTGTTATATATCAATACAGTTTTCAAATGCTGATTGGCTGATTGAATACAAACTTATCAAACTTATATACACACACCAATAAATATATATGGTCATTTAATGCACAAATCTGAGAAAATTCAGTAATTTAACCTTCAAGGTCAAGGTCATTAAGGAGCCCAAGTCAATTTGAGTTTTATAAACATGAAGGTCTTGTCCTTAAGAATGTACTGTTATAATATGAAGTCAATCCATTCAATAAAAGCAAAGTTACAGCCAGTTACAGCCAAAAAATGAAAATTTAAATAATTTGACCTTCAAAGTCAAGGTCATTAATGAGTAAAGGCCAGGGTATGTCGGGTTATTTTTAAGGGTTATCCTTGAAGATTATTATGTTCAAGTTGTTTGAAGACAATTCATTCAAAAATAACAAAGTTACAGCCAATAATAGCCAAAAAAAATGAAAATTTCAATAATTTGACCTTTAAAGTCAAGGTCATTTATGAGTGAAGGTCAAGGTCTGTCCAATTTTTTAAGGGATACCTTGAAGATTATTATGTTCAAGTTTGAAGACAATCCATTCAAAAATAACAAAGTTACAGCCAATAATAGAAAGAACAAGCAAAATATGGACTTTTGACCTTGAAGGTCAAGGTCATTTATGGATGAAGGTCAAGGTTAGTGTGGTCTACTGAAAGTTCTTGTCCCAAAGGTTGTTGTGGTCAAGTATGAAGACAATACACCAAGCAATAAAAAAGTTATGATCCAGGTACAAGTTTGCGGACGGCAACGGTACCGGCAACGTCAACGCCGCCGCGACTATAACAATACCTCTACTTTTTTCTTTTTTTTTAAAAGTCGAGCTAAAAATTAGCCATAAATGAAAAGCGTTGAACGCTTTTCACTGAAATCGAGCTAAGAATTGCAAGAGCAATCGGTATTCAATTCAATTCTGAGTAATGTCTTTGTTGTCATTTGCAGATTATTCAATTTCAACTGATTAACTTGATCTATGTAAGAATTTTAAATTATGTTTGTTTTGGCCTCAGTGGAGCTTCTGTTAAGTGGCAACATTTTGTCTTATAACAAGCTAATGTATTTTTACGTTAACATCCTCTTACCTGTTATTTCAAAACAAAACTTTATTGTTATTATTAAAGAAAATATAAGCAGACAAAAGAAATAGAAATTCACAAGTTTATTAATGACAATATATTTTATTAGTTTTGACTTGACGTCGCTACACTTTATTATCGAAAACATCACGAAAAGATAGATATAGAACGCTATTTAACATACTCTTTAAAGGAAGTGTAGGTCAAATTTCTGTTCTTTAAGAGTATTAGATTTGTAGAATTGAATGTAAATGGAAAAGAGTTTTGTACACTTCGGACTGCATTTCATATGGGAACACATACAATACTTCTAATAGTTTTTTCGACATAAATAAGTAAATGTATAAGAATAAGATAAAAAACATTCATGTCCTATACATTTTATGTTTCTTTTATTTGCCAACAATGGCAGGGCTTGAATAGTTTTGTTGTAGCAGAAACACAGAGAACGTACTGCAACATATAACCGTACACCTTCTTTCCAGCGTCCATATTGTGAGTAGAGACAGTGTCCCCTTGATTCAGTTGAAGAACAACTTCTTGGCTTCCTGCCCCTCCATTTATAATATAAATTCTTGACACAAATTTGCATTATCTGGAAATGATCAGGAGTACTGGGTGTACCAGCCATCAACGTCGTCGCGAACACGTACCTTCCGGCGACAGGAGCTCTGTAATAAAGTTTCCTTTTAAAAGGAAAGGCTTGCACAGTTGTGCCTTCATCCCAACCCTTTAAAATTGTTTTTTTGAAATACGGTATTTGTATATCATAAAGGGTTTATTTAGTTTTTTTTTTGTTTTTTTTTTTTTGGAAAACCGAATATTTTTTTGTCAAAACGATTTAGATCTATTCTCTATTGTATAAAACTAATAAAGAAAATGATCAATCGTAAAAATATTAACGTGATACTGAAGGAAACAAGTGTGCACATCTCATTTCCCCTTTTTCGCAGCGAAATCATTCCTTTGCTTTATAGACAAGTAAATGCACTAAAATACTTCGTTACGTGGTGATACATAGATCAGCACAGTCATGGCAAGGTTAATGATATGCATGGGCTATTTTTAGATTACCTCACCAAGAAGTTGAATTGCGTTCAGTAGATCTAAATATAACTCGATCATGCGTGATTTGGTAAGCAGGACCACCCTTTGAAGACGGAATAATACTACAGTCACCATTCTCTATTGTATAAAACTAATACAGACAAAAAAAAAACAATTATAAAAGAAACTAACTTGTGCGTGTTGAAAAACAAATGAAACGGAACAATTTCGTTTATAATTTATTACGGTTTAAACCGATAGATCAAGTAAAAATAGAAATCCTATTTATATACACAAACTGGGATTACCGAAGTAACTAAAATAGCTTAGATTTCCGTAATATTACTCCGCAGTATGACGGAATCGCCCGAATTGTCACGATTGCAAACGGAACTACATCGGCTATTATCATTAATCCGAAGACTGACGGAAAAGGCCGAAAAGTTGCGATTGGCACGATTGCAGCTGGTTTCCCGTTCAATCATGCACCAACAGATGTAAGCAGGAAACCACCTAACCGGAACAAGTTTTCCACATGAAATGGCTTGCAGCCGTGGCTGCAAGCCAAAAATATACAATCCTCAAACAGTTATCCAATCGTTGAGGTTTAGAACCCGTTTAATAAGCTTTTTATTTAATCACAGGATGATCAGAAAGTCTGGTCTGTGACGGGCTTAATCGTTAATTGAAATTTAACTTGTTGCCCGACCCATTTGTTTTTTTTTTGTTATATACTTATCATATGCATTTATATATTACATGTTTGTCGGGCAATGAAATATGTTTAAACTTGTCTGGTCAGTGTACGTTCTGTGCTGGTTTCCGACCAATCAAAATCCTGATATAAAACATTTCTTTATAACCTCAAACCCTGCTTTAGAACTATTTTATTATTCATTGGTCGTAGTTAAATTGTAAATGTAAATAATCCTATGTCTGAAGCTATGAATATTACATGCGGTGTTCCTCAGAGGGAAGTATATTAGGTCCTCTATTATCTATGTTATATCAATGTTATGAGTATCAATATTAGCAAAAAATGTAAATGTAGCTTGATGAGTTAAACTGTAACATGATATTCTAGGTGCGTATACCCCGTTTATAATAGAGAGTTCCCTATATCTTAAAATGCTACCATCAAGGACACTGATATGTTAACACATGTCTTATATATTATAGTTTAGATAATAAACGTAGTTAGAGCACATGTATTTATGTCGTTCATAAACCCATGACGTGACAGTAACCTTATTCTTTATGCAGATGATAGTGCCATTTTATATTCGCATAAAAATCCAGATGTCATTTAAAAAGGTTATGGGTAGGGTACTAGAAAGTTGTTGTAAATGGCTTGTTGATAATAAGCTATCATTACATCCTGGTAAAACAGAGTGTATTGTTTTCAGTTCTAAGAGGAAATTGTCAAAACTTGAGCAGTTTAAAATTACACCATACAATCTCAGCCATCAGTAAAGTATCTCGGTTCAATCTTGGGCACTTCTTTGTTGATAATATAGTACAAAAAGTAAACTCTCGATTAAAATGTTTGTGTAGAGAAGGCAACAGCTAAAAAAAACTTTTATGTAACTCTTTGATACAGTGTCACTATGACCATGCCAGCTCATCTTGGTATAGTGGCCTTACTAAACAACTTAAACTGAAACTTTAAGTAGCACAAAACAAAGTTGTTCCTTATATTCTAGAAAATCATTGAAAGTTATTGATTTTAGTAGTATTGGGTGGCTTAATATAGAAAATAGAGTCATACAATTAAGACTCAATCATGTACACAAAATATTTAAAAAAAAAACGTCCATCTTATATGTATGATAACTTTTCTGATGTTCATTGTTATAATAGTTGAAATAATGAGGAAACTTTCACATACCCCATGTTAATAGTTCACAAAAAGTACATATTATATATATTATTTTTACCAAGGTATTAGGGATTGGTCCATGCTCCAACTTGATATTAAAGGGAAAGTAAGTTTTTTAATTTTAATTGAAATCATGAAACAATTTAATTTTTTACTAATTTCAAAGTAAATTGCTTTTATTAATATACAATGTAGTATGTTTTATATAAATGTATCTTGTGATTGACATTGTGATCAAACAAATATAGCTAGCCCATGCACGTTACACAACTAATTTATAATGATTTTACGAGACATATTCATAAGACATTATTTCACAGAACAAATTAGAATTGACAATACGATGATTTTACTTAAATATCATTTGAAATGTGTATTCATATTAGTGTTTGTTTAAACGAACAAGGAGACATTTTGCAGTAATTTAATTCTGCCATTCAATTAACGCGTTTGGAATAGTAACTATAGATTTGTTAGACAATCCCTTTAAATATATCCGCAAGATCTGTTTTCTAATAAACCATCAGTAAAGTAGAAATCCCTAAATAACACCCAACACGACACAATTGAAAATGTTTCAGGCTCGGTTTGATTGAGCCTGTGTCTGTTTTTCTCTAATTCAGAACAAATTGAAAAAAAGAGTAAAATGGATTTTAATTTCTTTTGTAATGGACTTTCTATGCTTGATGTATATTACTTCCGATTACAGCAATAAATAATTCGCTACCATAACAAAGATGCCTTATTATAAAAACAGTGCCACACTCTTTTTATAAATGACAGTTTATGAAGGATATTTACATACATTTTTGTGATTTATACATTACACTGTTGACACTTATTATAAAATTGAAAAATGCATACACAGGAAACATGATTCAACACCCTTAGCATTACTCTAAGCCTGAAAAATCTCAAGCACTAGTCAGGATTTGAGCCTTGAACATCTCAATTACACGGCCAACATTCAACCATGCTGTTCATACCTTTTCATATTAACCCGGCAAGGCTGTACAAGTGGCCAGACAAACACAATTCATTCAACTTTTTTTACAAAGTCTAAATCTTAGGCAAGCACTGCATGCTCATATTGAATGTAATTTTACCTATAAAGATCACTGATTAGGTCATGCTATCGTCATCTAGATGTAATGTCCTAAGGGCCATTTTTCTGCCTGTAATTGATTGCTAGTCAATTCAGTTTGCCTCTGAAATGACTTAAAGCATTGTCATTATGTTTTAAACCTTGTCACCATGATTGTGAACCTGAAAACTTCTCAGGTACTGGCAGGAATTTGAAAGCGGAACTCTCAATTACAAGACAGATACTCAACCATGTTGCTTAAGGGTGAAATAGAGAGGAATAAAGAATCCCTAGCAGCAGCAAAGCCTGTTGGAAGTGGCTTATACTACAATGATAATAAATGTGCTGGCATTTTATGATTCTAAAGTAATTAAGTTTTATACACTTTTCTACTCATGCAATAAAAGTTTGCTAAATGTTATTTAGATGAAATATTTTTACATGTATATATACATGTACATGTATATCTCTTGTGTTAGAAATTTATGTGCAGATTCTAACAACGCTTTCAAACAAAATAAATAGCGTTGAATACTTAACAGACAGGAATGATTCTAGAACAACCAATATTATACAAATGTACATGTACAAAATACTGAAAAACACAGAAGGTCATTTTCAAACATGGTCAGCATGCCCTACTATTAACTATCTACTATGTGAAAAAAATCGAAATTAGCTAGATTATCTTCCAATCTGGACTAAAGCATTTATCATTTTGAAAGATCAGTGATCAAATCTGACGGCACATATGTGCCTCCGCAATAGTTGTTATTAAATTATAAGATGTGTTAAAATTCCATGTAAACTTGTTTTTCAATCCATATATATTGTGATGTAAATGATACTTGCTTGCGAAATAAAATATGTTTAAACTAACACTCTTTGATTAAAAATGAAAACTATTGTTTAGATTTAATAAAAGTTCCTCCCCAAAGTCTTTGATAAGTTAAAGTTTAAATTAAGATGCAAATTGGTGATTTGTTCTATCCCTATATAAACAGTAGAAATTTTCTTTTAAATCACCATTTTCTGGTGCCACCCGCGGAAACAACCTTTGTAATTTACATATTTGAAAGTTCTTCTTTACAGCAATATCGAACACAATGATCTAGCCCTAAGTATATGGCCTTGAGATTTTCGCTTGTCATGGTTACTTTTTGGACCGGCGATTTGTTCTTTCCTTATATTAAATGTATTAATTATTGTACAAATATATTCTGGTGCCAACTGTTGAAACGCTATTTGAGTGATTTCGTTGCGGATCAGAATAAGTATCACTTTAGAGGTTCTTCTTTACAGAAATGTAAGGTACAAAGCTCTAGACCAAGGCATATTGCCTTGAGATGTTCACGTGGCATGGTCGTTTATTTGGATTGGCGATTTGTTCTTTACAGCAATATAGGGCACAGAGCTCTAACCCAAGAAATATAGCTTTGAGATTCCCGCGTGGCAAGAAAATTTAGTATAAACAAATTTAATCAGTGACCATTATTTAAAATATTTCATAAGAGGAAATACTCGCACACATGCAGGGAATCACAAAACTATAGAATATAGGAGTTTTGCTAAATTTGATACAGAATCATTTCAACGTCATTTGTTTGTTTCTAATTTTGATTGTATAGAGACACTTAATGACCCAAATGAATCTATTGAATTGTTTTCAATATGATGAATAATATTCTGGTGAGGCATGTACCATTTGAAATTAAGAGCATAAAAAGGTGTACATGGCCAAATTCGTACAATGAAGAAATTAAACAATGCAAGCTTGAAAAGAGATCATTATAAAAATATTATTCCGTGAGATTTATATTTACTCTCGCGGAATAAATCAAGTTATTTACTAAACAACACAAAAGGAATAACTTCAGTAATGCCGTCAATGATAAGAAAGAACGCATTGTAAAACATAAAAAAAGATATATCTAACGATAATGATACTTACGACAATACTAGATTACCTTTTTATCTTAAGAATCAATGGTAATATAATAACTGGGAAAAAATAATATCTTACATGCAATCAACGATCATTTTATCAATATTCCTGATTTCCTAAACAAATCCATTGTCCCTCGTGTATTTAGTGATATAATAAAAATGTTTGTTTTTATGCATCAGGCAGTTGTTATCACACCTCGACTTTCGGGTTATATGGAGAGTGGGTGAGGTCCTTTTTTAATATTATTATGGCATTGATTCCTGTTGATAAAGTTCATGCGTGATAAATTTAGCTTTATCCGAATATATTTAATTTATTTTAAAGTCTCTCTTGGATTTGACAGTCTATTAGAGATATGACCATTGGCACATAATTTGGGACTGTCAATTAGATATATGACCATTGGCACATAATTGCGCGCGGAATGAACTCAGAGGTTTTTGTTTCATTTGAAATTTAATGAAAGAAATGCATATTAGAAATGAATTTCAAACATAGAATAAATAGAATATCAAACTAGTGTCTAATATTTTAAAAAAATTATAAGGCTCTTCACGTTTTTTAGCCTTGCCCATTAGATTTTGTAATGTATTGTATCAGAGACTAGCATGTTATTCTCTATACTCTACGGGTCTATGCCAATGACAAAAATCTAAACTGCAATTTTCAGTACTGCATGACGCACATATCCCCGTATGGGCAATGACTCCTGATCTCTCTTCAATGAGGGGGACAGGGGTTACAGAAGTAAATTTGTGCATGAATAACAGTTTTCTAATATATGTTTCATATACAAAGTGTTTCTTCTTTATAAATAAATCAAAATAAATCATTCTTTAGTGCAGGTAAACTTTATTTGATGTCAAAACAGATATACTGAACAACGTCAAAAATTGTAAACTTAATACATGTACATAACTTCAACGGCATCCAGAGGATATTGTGGAATAAACGTATAATTGCCGTACAAAGATATCAAAATAGTCACAAAGAACGTGAAGAATTTATTACACTAGCCATACACAAAAAGTAAAGCAAAGAGGTATACAAATATCAGCTGAAGCATAAACAATACTGATCTAGAGCCATACAACGATTTATGATACCCTGTCTGCAGAGCATTTAGTTCTCACTCGATACCATCGGCTTACTTTTCAAAACGAAAACATAGGAAAAATCACATCATTAAAATGTATATAACAGTTTTTTAACTACTCAGATATGGCCTCTGATATTTAAGTTACACATAATGTTGAATTAAATCTTTCAAATTTTAAAGTTAGTCAAATGCTGATTCTCAATCATGTCTAAATAAAACATTTAAATATCAAAGGACGTAAAGACTGTCCATGAATGAATTCAGTTCACGAAACAATTACATAATTTCATATGTGCCCGATAATTTGGTCATAACATCATTTATATATTAACTAATGTATTCATTTATTTATTCATTCATTTATTTATAAAGATTCATTAATCTGCTGTGAAATATTACGAAAGATCCGATAGTATTTAATTGCGAAAAATAGTTATGAGAATCGAAATGAAAGGTAATTTCTTTCAAACTTGCACAATAACAAAAGAGGAGTAAGTCTATAGAAATTTATAAACGTGCACAGTAACAAAAGAAGAGAAAGTTTTTGGAACAGGTAAACAGCGATTTTATCAATGAATTTAGTTCAAATGAATTGCAATCCATACACAATGCATTTAGTTCAAATGAATTGCAATCCATACATAATCCTTAAACTTGCACAGTAACAAAAGGAAAGTTGGTATTTAGAAATGGAACAGGTAAAGAGCGTTTTCATCAATGCAATTAGTTTAAATGACATTCACTCCATAGTCCGTGGTCTCTGGATTTAAAATGACGTACACACCAATATGCAAATGGATGACATAAATGACGTCCTAAAATGCATCAAAGTCATGAATATATATGTACATGTAAATGATATACCGATTTACCATTATTGTAAAATAATAAATGCAATAGTTCAAATCTGAAGAGTTGGTCATTAACATTTCTTGTTATAAGCTAAAGATTTGTATCCCCCCGTTAGGTCCTTTAAGAAATATTTTGGGAAATACAACATTTAATTTGTTCATACTTAAATTATATTTTAAATTTTAATTTGTCTGTAACGTTGTAATCACACCTCGACTTTCGGGTTATATGTAGAGTGGGTGAGGAAATTGTACGAATATTATCATGGCATTGATTCCTGTTGATAAAGTTCATGCGTGATAAATTTAGCTTTATCCGAATATATTTAATTTATTTTAAAGTCTCTCTTGGATTTGACAGTCTATTAGAGATATGACCATTGGCACATAATTTGGGACTGTCAATTAGATATATGACCATTGGCACATAATTGCGCGCGGAATGAACTCAGAGGTTTTTGTTTCATTTAGTTCAAATGAATTGCAATCCATACACAATCCATAAACTTGCACAGTAACAAAAGGAGAGTTGGTATTTAGAAATGGAACAGGTAAAGAGCGTTTTCATCAATGCAATTAGTTTAAATGACATTCACTCCATAGCCCTGGATTTAAAATGAAGTACACACCAATATGCAAATGGATGACATAAATGACGTCTTAAAATGCATCAAAGTCATGAATATATATGTACATGTAAATGATATACCGATTTACCATTATTGTAAAATAATAAATGCAATAGTTCAAATCTGAAGCGTTGGTCATTAACATTTCTTGTTATAAGTTAAAGATTTTTATCCCCCCGTTAGGTCCTTTAAGAAATATTTTGGGAAATAAAACATTTAATTTGTTCATACTTAAATTATTTTTTAAACTTTAATTTGTCTGTAACGCAATTGTACTGATTGGACCGGAAAATTATAATACTGTCAATATATTTGTTTTAAAACATTCATACCAATTAAACAAATTTCCTATGATGATAACTTCACCCTTTGTTCATATAAAAAGATCAATAACAATGCGAAATATAGGTTAATCAGGTTAAAACATCATACATACAAGACAACCTTAACATAAGGCGTGACTTGTTAGCACAATACTCAAAGCGCCTGTATTAACAACAGACTTGCAACAACAAAACACAGGTAAATGGTTGTGACATTTTCCCCCGCGTTTTTGCCCCTTTCGTACAATCCAGAGTCCTCTATACAAATTCTGGCGCAACTTTCGGTGAAAGTGTTGCTACGCACGAGTGCAAACTGGCTATCAAATAAGATACGCTTTGATGTGGATATATAGAGGGCATTCTTTTCACTGTTCAGCAGAAATTCTGATGGTTCAAGCTCAACTTGGTTGCAAATATACAACCTAGAAATGATATGTTCTTTCCGATAAAGAACAGGACCCATATACGCATATTTATACTGCGGCCAGTCTAGATCTTTAGTTAGGTTATAGAAACCATCTGCTTTGTTCAAGGATGGGCTTTTAAAAGACGATCGCATTGAAAATTCTGGTGTCCCTAGAACTTCTGTGATATTCCGTAAACGCATTTTCCACTCTTTACCGATCATTTTCTTAATGTTTCCTATTATGGTGTCTGGTTTTACAGTTGAAAGTTTTCTATGCATAACAATAATAAGATTATTTGTTAAATGGGGCTCGTCCATAACTCTGTAATATACAGAATGCATGAACCATTTTTTCATCCATACTGATTGTAGAGGAGGTAAAACTTTTGAATAAAATCCTACATATGAAATACCAAATGCTTCCGTTACGTTCATGAATGTGCCTAATGTAAGATTTATATATACGACATAGTTTTGATTGTACCAAATTGTATGTGGATAAACGCACTTGTTTCTTTTGTTTCTTTGCTTACCAGTTGGACAAAAGACTTGGTGGCAACTATGTATCTAGAATATACAAAAATATAAAACTATTAATATAATTCAAACAATGGTTAATTCAATAAAATTATTTTTTAGGGAAAGTTGTTTCAATAAAAAATAGTTTTGAGAAATGCTATTCCATTTAGAAGCATTCCTTAAAACTACTCTTCCGGTTAGAATAACATTGCTCCAAACTACTTTTTATTGAAATAGCATTCCTGAAACCTACTTTCTTTGGATTAGCGTTCCTCAAAACTACTTTTGTTTTTGGAATAGCATTTCCCAAATGTACTTTCCTGAAAACTTCATTTTATTGGAATAGCATTCCTTTAAACTACTTTTCCTTTTTTATTATAATATTCCTTTTTTATCAAAACTAGTTTTTATTTGAATAGCTTTTCTGAAAGCTGCCCTTTTGGAAAATCATTCATCAAAACCACTTTAAAATCGTTTTTGAAATAGCATTTCTCAAAACTATTTTTTTTATTGAAACAACTTTCCTTAAAAATCGTTTTATTGAAATAGCATTCCTTAAAATTACTTTTCCATTTTAAAAATAAATTCCACAAAACTATGTTTTTGTATTTGAATATCATTCCTGAAAATTACTTTCTATTAATCTGATCTATCAGAATAACATTCATGAAAAGTATTTCTATTGGAAAGAACATTTTAAAATAGCATTCTTCAAAACTTCTTATGTTCTTGGAATAGCATACCTCAAAACTACGTTTTATTGGAATAAAAGTAGTATTCCTCTATACTACTATTTCTGGTAGAACAACATTCTTTTTATTTGAAAAGCATTCCCGGAAACTTTTCTTCCTATTAGAATAGCATTCCTCGAAACTATTTCCTACTGGAACTTTATTCCCTTAAACTACTATAGTATCGAATTGTGTCATTTCGACAAAAATTTAAGGGAAACTGTAACCCTTTTCAATATCATCATATAAAATCATTGCATTTTTTATCCTTCTAAAGCATTTATTAGTCTCGTAATATGCCTTTGTTGCC